>NC_057866.1:213487358-213787358 GCF_019393635.1 Dromiciops gliroides | reverse complement strand
CTTGTTTCCAAGAAATACAATTGAATCAGAGAGAAACACAGAGTAAAAATAAGGGACTGGAGTAGAATATATTTTATTGTCAACTGATGTTAAAAACAACAACAGATCTAGCAATCGTTATCTAGACAAAGCAAAGCAAAAGAATTCCGAATAAAAAAAAAATTAATGAGATAATCAGGAACCTAAATTTTACTAAAAGTTACCAAAGATAATGAAGTAATATGAATACTAAACAGTCACTAAATGATATAGAATCCAAATTCCTAAAGGAAAACGTAAATGAGTTACAGGAGGAAATCGACAGGAAACTATACTTGTGGGTGACCAGCTTTCCTTGCTCAGAACCAGATAAATCTAACAAAATAAATAAATAAACAGATAAGAAAGGAGTGAAGTGATGAACAAAATTATAGAAAAGTTAAATGTGGGTAAACTTCTATAAAAAATGAAGAGAATAAAAATATACCTTGTCCTCATCTGTACCTGGTACTTTCACAAATAAATTGGCCATGTGTTAGGGCATAAAATCATCATAACAAAATGCATAAAGCAGAACTATTAAATGGCATAATTTTACACCCTAGGGGCACCTAGTTAAGTCAGGGGGATAGAGTACTCAACTTGGAGTTGAGACAACCTGAGTTCAAATATGGCCTCAGAAACTTTATGGGCTGTGTGATGCTGTTACGTTATGCTTTTTGTCCTAGTTTCTTTCATCTGTAAATTGAGCTGAAGATGAAAATGGAAAAAGATCTCCAGTATCTTTGGCCAAGAAAACTACAATGGGCTTATAATGACTCAGATACAACTGCAATGAACAACATTTTGAATCATAATACAATAAAAAATTACATTCAATAAAGGCTCATAGAAACATGAATTAAATAATTCCAAACTAAATAATATAACACTAAATAAAGAGTGTCAAAGAAGAAATCATAGAATGAACAATGATAATATCACTAAAGAGATTTCCAACAATAAGAAAATATACTTAAATTGATGAGATGTAGCCAAAGCATTACTAAGGGGGAATTCAAAAGTCTAATTGCTTATGCAAACATAATAGAGAAAGAACAGATCACTGAATTTGACATTCAATTAATTTTAAAAAACTAGAAAATTAAAGACAATATGACAAAACTATTTGAAAGAGTAGCTAAAGAAAGAGTCCTAAGTTGTGGTATATGAATACAATGGAATACTATTGTGCTGTAGAAATGATGAACAGGAGGAGTTCAGAGAAACCTGGAGGGTCTTGCATGGACTGATGATGAGTGAGATGAGCAGAACCAGAAGTAACACTGTACACAGTATCATCAACATTGAGTGTTGATCTACTGTGATAGGACTATATTCTTCTACCAATGCAATGGTACAGAAGAGTTCGAGGAATACTCATGATAGAAGAGGATTTACAATCCAGGAAAAAAAAAAAAGAACTGTGGAGTATCGATGCTGAATGAACCATACTATTTCTTGTGTTTTTGGTGCTGATGTTTTTCTATTTTGAGGGTTTTTGGTCATTGCTCTGATTTTCTCTTATAACATGACTAATGCAGAAATATGTTTAATGTATTATGTGTGTGTATATATATATATATATATATATATATATATATATATATATCCTCTATCAGATTACCTGCTGTCTAGGGGAGGGGGAGGGAGGGGAGGGAGAGAGAAAAATCTGAAATTGGAAAGCTTGTATAAACAAAAGTTGAGAAACTATCTTTACATGTAATGGGAACAAAATAAAATACTTTATTAATTAAAAAAAGAAAGAGTCCTACAAATTCCTTTTACAAACACAAATATGGTGCTGATAGTTAAATCAGGAAGAGGAAAAAAACAGAAAGAACACAATAAACCAGTCTCCCTAATGAATATTTATGCAAAATTTTTAAAGAAATACTAGCTAGGCAATAACAATATATCAAAAAGATCATACACTATGAACAGGTAGGATATATATCAAGAATGCAGGGTTACTTCAATATTGGGGGGTGGAGGAACTATCAGCATAATTGATCATATTGATAATAAAACAGAAAAAGGCATGTGATTATATAAATAGGTGGAGATAAAGCATTTGATAAAATCTAACACCCATTACTATTAAATAGTAGAGAGCAAAGGAAAATAAAGGAGCTTTATTTAAAATTGGAAGAATTATCTTCTAAAGCTATTTTTGAACAAAACCAAGTAGCCAATATGAGAAGAAAAGCAGCCAATTGCAAAAACAATTTTACAGCAAGTTTCTCTGATAAAGGCCTCAATTCTCAAATATGTAATGGACTGACTCAACTTTATTAGAACATGAGCCCTTCCCAATTGATAAATAATCCAAGGATATGAACAGGCAGTTTTCAGATACAAAAATCAAAGATAGATAGCTAGCTAGATAGACATAAATATATAGTCATATAAAAAGCTAAATAACTGTTGATTCGAGAAATGTAAATGAAACTAACTTGGAGGTACAATGGCCCACCTCTCAGATTGACAAATTATGACAGAAAAGGAAACAATGAATGCAGGGTGGGGGGTGTAAAAAATGAAACACATGCACTATTTTGAAGTTGTGAACTGATCTGAATAGTCTGGAGAAAAATTTAGACCTATTTACAAAGGGCTATAAACTATGCATATCTTTTCAACGAGTAGATAACTAATAGATCTGCATTCAACACAGAACAAAGAAAAGGGAACTATCTGTACACAAATATTATATAGCCATTCTTTTTGTGATGATTAAGAGTTGGAAATTATGGGTTTCCTATCAATTGAGGCATTAATGAACAAGTTTTGGGACATGGTTATGATGGAATAAAATGTGCAATAAGAAATGATGAGATGATGCTTTTAGAAAAAAAAAAAGGAAAACTTACATGAACTGATGCAAAGTGAAGTGAGAAGAACAAGGAGAACATTGTACAGGTATACCTCATTTTTTTTTTTTTGCTTTACTATGCTTTGTAGATTTTCTTTTAATAAATTGAAAGTTTAAGGGGCAGTTAGGTGGTGCAATGTTTAAAGCAAATGGCCCTGGATACAGGAGGACCTGAATTCAAATTCAGCCTCAGACACTTGACATTTACTATCTGTGTGACCCTGGGCAAGTCATTTAACCCTCATTGCCCTGCAAAACAAACAAACAAATAAATAAATAGGTAGATCGATCGATAAATAAATAAATAGGTAAATAGATAGATAAACAATTAAATGGATAAATAAATAAATAGATGATGAATAATTGAATGAATGAAAAAATAGATGGATAATAAATAGTTAAATAAATAGTAAATGGAAAGTTTATGGAAACCTGTGTCAAGAGCTCTATTGGCACCATTTTTTTTTTAACAGTATATGCTTACATCTTCTCTTCGTGTCACATTTTGTTAATTCTCCAAGTATTTCCAACTTTCCATTATTATTTTTTGGGTGGAGTGCAGGGCAATGAGGGTAAGTGATTTCCCCAGGGTCACACAAGTTTCTGAACCCGGATTTGAACTCAGGTCCTCATGAATCCTGGGCAAGTGTTTTGTCCACTGCACCTCCTAGCTGCCCCCAACTTTCCATTATTAGTGTCCCTGTTATGGTGAACTGTGATCAGTTATCTTTATTTTTTTTTTACTATTGTAATTGTTTGGCACACCATTAACTGCACCTGTAAAAGACAGCAAATGCAATTGATAAATTTTATATGTGTTCATACTCTTCTCCCCACCAGTCATTCCCCCAGCTCTTTCCCTGTACTTCAGCCTCCTTATACTCTGAGACATAATAATACTGAAATTAGGAATGGACTCTAAGTGTCAAGTAAAATGAAGAGTCAATTTAGGCACCAAGCTTCATTGTTGCCTCATTTTAAGAATTACCAAAGGCACACAAACCTACAGCAACCACCACTCTGATCACATCACAACAATCAATATCAAATGAGAATCCTCCACCAACAAGATTATAACTCACTAAAGGAAGAGATGATGGTTAGCAATTATTTTTTTTTACTTTTTTTTTTTGTTGTTTTTTGGGTTTTTTTGCAGGGCAATGGGAGTTAAGTGACTTGCCCAGGGTCACACAGCTAGTAAGTGTCAAGTGTCTGAGGCTGGATTTGAACTCAGGTATTCCTGAATCCAGGGCCGCTACTTTATCCATTGCACCACCTAGCTGCCCCCAGCAATTATTTTTAAATCAATAAAGTATTTTAATTTATATATATATATATATATATATATAATATGATAATATTTTTGCACATTTAACAGACTATATTGTATTGTAAATTATGTTGCATAATTAATAATATGCTGGACCTAGAATCACCAAGACTCATTTTACTGAGTTCAAATATGACCTCAGAAACTATCGTATAATACTGGGAAAGTCACAACCCTGTTTACCTCATTTTCCTCATCAGTAAATCTTTCCTTATAAGCTGGAGAAAACAAAAACTAAACCATTCCATTACCTTTGTTAAGGAAACCCCAAATGGAGTCAGAAAGAGTCAGATATGACTCAAAATGACTGGACATCATTATAACAACAACAACAACAACAAAAAGACAATTTTTATGTGCATTGGGAAATACAAAAATTCATGTGACTCACTTTATTGCAATATCTGCCGTATTGTGGTGGACTGGAACCAAAGTCACAATATTTTTGAGGTACACCTGTAACCTCAATGTTATATGATGATCATCTGTAAATGACTCAGCCATTCTAAACATGACAATGATTCCATACAATTCTGCAGAACTTATGATGAAAATGCTATCCACCTCTAGTGAAATTTCTGATGCAATCTGAGTTCAAATCAAAGCATATTTGTTACCTTTTATGTATTAATATACACATACATACTAGGGTCTATTTTCATTTGAAAGACAATGGATATAAAAATATGTTTTTCATGACTACATGTGTATAAACTAAATCAAATTGTCTTCTCAAGAAGCAGATGGCAGGGTCGGAGAGAATATGGAACTCAAAAGTTAAAAAAATAATAATTATGTTGAGAATTTTTATATTTATTGGGAAATTAAATCAAATAAATTTAAAAGATGATAAATGATAAGTTAATAAAAAGAAATATAATGCAAAGTTCTATCCAAAGTCTGGAAGGGAAATGGCAATTTCCAAGAGGGAGATGAAGGAATGGTTCTTGGAGGAGGTCATATTTCAATTGGACTTTATAAAGATGGATAGAATATAAAGACTACCTCTGAAATATAAAAATCAGGGTTTTTGTTCTTCTTGTGACAGATGATAATAATTAATATTTATATAATACTTGCTGTATTCCAGACACTGTGCTAAACACAATACAATTATTTTCTCATTTGATTCTCACTTTGAACTTGGAAGTAAACGTTAACATTATAAACATTTTATAGTTAATGAAAGTAAGTGTGTGAGGTCAGTTTGAACTCAGCTCTTCCTAACTGTAATACCTAGATGACTGTTTATCTCTGGAAAAGTCACTTAAACTCAGGACCACAGGCACAAAACTAAAAAAAATAATAATAGCTCTAGAAAAATGAAAAAAAATACCTCTATAAGTTGCAGAGTAAGTTCAAAGTTGCAAGGGTAGAGAGAATTATTATTTTTTCCAATTTTCCCCATATCAATGAAGCCATGGATACAGTTCTTAAATATTCCACTTAGGAATTCGAAAAAAGAGAATATTGATTACATATAGAATATCATCATCTGATATTGGGTTTCTCCAGGTAAAAACTACATGATGACAAATAACTACTGTCTACCCTTCCCCTCTAGTACATGCTACATGTCATGATAAGGTAATCTTACTGAGAAATTAGTTGAAGAATAAGCAATTTAAAAGGGAAAAAGTCATCAGTGAAATTTTTTAAAAAAGAGTTGGTATCTCAAAAGTATTCATTCTACGAATAGATTTCTCTCATTATATGTTATTTCCTAAAATTACATTAATATTTCAAAAGCTTCATTAATTCATTCAAGTTCATAGAGTGCTATTTTAGTTCACTGGAACATTAATTTGCTCAATGGTTCTCTAGTGACCTAATACCATTACCATAGACTATTAGCAGGATTGTTGCTTGTCTTGTTTAAAGGAATGAAGCTTACTTTGTGAAATGTTGCACTTACTTAAACCACCAAATTTCAGTAACACAGAAGGCAATCAAAGCAAAGTTATGACTTAATCACATAGGATCACAGAGTTAGAAAGTCCTCTTGAAACTGTAAACTCCAATTTCTACCCCAATGAGCCCTCATTGACAGAACCCTCCCAAACATCCACATTTAGTTGATTGGTAAGAGAGATAATTAGAAATTTTTTAAAGAAATTTAAACTAGGAAAAGAACCTTAGAAATAAACTCATCTAACCTCTCATTTTACAAATGGAAAAACTAAGGCAAGAGAAGTAAAGTATGGCAATATTGTTATACAGTGGAAGAATCAAGAATAGGACCAAGTTCTTTGATCCTCAGTCTAATATTCCACCCTGGTGTAGGCTCTAATCATTTCACACGTGGATTGCTGCAATATCCTGCTATTTGGTCTCATTGCTTTAAGTCTCTCCCTACTCTAGTTCAATCTGCTACTGAACTGTCAATTTTAATAGCACTAAGGCTCAGATCTAACCATGTCACTTCCCCATTCAATAAACTACAGTAGCCTAATATCATGTCAATTATAAAATATAAAATATCTGTTTGACATTCAAAGTCCTTTGTACCCTGGTGCCCCTCCTACTTTTAGAGTCTTCTTAGACCTCCCATCCTTCTCTTCTGCCCACACAGTACTGCCCAACTTTTATGCATTCCAAACCAGTGACATTGACTTCCTTACATTCATTCCTATGAGACACTCCTAGAGACTTTAAGGATTTTACACTGCATATTCTCCATGCATGGCATTTTATTACATCAACATCTCTCCTTCCTACTTCCCCTGGCTTCATTCAAGTGAAAGATAATATGTCATCTTCTAAAAGAAGCCTGTTCTTATTTCTCTTAGGAATTATTTCTTTCTCTCTAAGATAAATCTACTTTTTGTCTTGTGTACCATATTTCTTGTTCATTTTTTCTACATTATACTTTGAACTCCTTGAAAGCTGAGACTATATTTTTCCTTTCATTTTTAATCCCCAGTTTTACCTTACAGAGTGGAACAAAGTGGGTGCTTAATAAATGCTTGACTGGATGACAAAGGCTCTTTCCAAGATATTAGTTTTTCTACTAATGTGCCTGAATGCAACAGCTTCCATTGTGAATGAATCTATAATTTAAATTTATCTCAAACAAAGTAATAATAATGACAATAACAATCACCATCATCTCCATCATCATCTCTAGAAAAGTAAGGCGAATACTTCCGTTACCTTTCCAAAACACATTATGACTTGTCTAAAAGAAAGAGTTTGCTAGTATCCTGTCAAATCGTTTTTCTTTTTCCACTTATTCTGCTTTAATTTGCACCTATTTTCATTGATTTCTTCCTGTAAAAATCTTGAGTCAATTGACCACAGCAATTTACAGTTATTAATGTTTTTGATTTCTTTAATACATTTGGTATTTTAAAATATAACCAGGTAGATAGATGGATGGATGGAGGGAGGGATGGATGATGGAGGAAATGGAATGGATAGATAGATAGATAGATAGATAGATAGATAGATAGATAGATAGATAGATAGATAGATAGATGATAGATAGATAGATAGATAGATAGATAGATAGATAGATAGATAGATAGATAGATAGAGGGATGGATAGATATACATAAAAGGGGAAAGAGGGAGACAGAGCCAGAGAGTTGATGGAGAGATCTAGGTGGAGTAGTGGAGATACCAAGTAAAATAATGAAAGCTGTTTCTACAAATAAATTCCCATCAGTCCACAATATTGTAGAAATTGTTGCATTGCATTTAGGAACCTCTAAGGTTTATTGATGGTAAGCCTCAATGATTTATCTATTTGCTTAGAGAACAAGTTGTTACACAATTGGGGATTTCTACATTGCCTAAGTTTCTTGTGATACCTTCGGGTTTAATGATTTTATGTGGCTATTGGAGAATGTTCACCTAAAGAAGGAAAGTGAGGAGAAGAGTGGAGAAGAGCTGTAATATAATTTTGCCAGTGTTCCTCTTTGGTTTAGATATCCATAATAAGGATATCATTTTCCTCCAACCTAGTGGTCATTCTTTGTTGTCTTGGCTGTTTCAAGTGGCTTCCTTTGTTATTATAATAAAATGTTATATTATAGTTATATTAACCTTAGTATTATTAACAATAATATAAGCAACATTTATATAACACTTCCCATATGCCACGAACTGTGCTAAGTATTTTCTAATTATCTCATTTTATTTTCATGACAACTCTGCAAGGTAGATGCTATTAATATCCTCATTTTACAGATGGGGAAACTGAGGCAAACAGTACTTAAGTTACTTGGCCAGGGTCACATAGCTAGTGTGTGTCTGAGGCAAGATTTTAACTTAGGTCTTTCTGGTTCTAGGCCTAGTGATTTTTCTATTGAGTTCCCTAGCTCTGATATAACTTCATAGCCTAGGCACTTTTGTCTTTCCCAAACGTATCCACTCTTGTTTCTATTATCCTATGTGACAGAAAGAAAGAAATACCAAGCAGGTATTTTCTTGGAGGAAATAACAAGAAAGTTTAATTATTAAAGTCCAATGAATTGTCTCCCTATATTAAGCCCTCTCTGGACTTATCACTAAAAACACTAAATATAGAGGATTTCATTATTATTTTATTTATTAAATTTTGTGAATCCTAAAAATATTTCCTATCATTGAAACCAAATGGATAGTGAATAGCCTTCTAGAGGCAACTAAATTTAAATGAGAACTGGCTTATCCATATACATATTTCTCTGGCTATTCTGATTTATGACTCATCAATTCAAAAATGTTTCCTAAATAGTGATTATCATGATTAATTTTGTTTGCTCTACTCATAATATAGTTAACTTTGTTATTGTACGTAATTACAAGTTAATTATCAAAATGTATATACATATTTTAGATTAAAATGATTTAACCATAGAGTTTAACAATAAATATATTTATTACTTAATGTATTAAAAGTATGGTGTTCATAGTTCCTTAAAGGAAGAAATGTTCAAGAAACTAACACTATATTTAAAAAAAGAAACTAACCCATATTAAATTTTAATAATTTGCAAATAATATTTGTCTTATTGGTATACGAATGAGTTATTCAGGTATTATTATATTTGTAAAGGTTATAATGAAATTGAGATTTTCAATCTTCTAACTCTCCTCAAAAATAAGATAATGAAACTTGGTTAAAACATCTGTTAAGGACCTCCTTGACTTTTGGACAATATAACAAGGAGGATAACCTTTGATTATATATGGAAGGGTAAAATTGATTTCACATTGGACAGTTGTAACAAAAAAATTGAATAACTTTTTTTTCCTTGAGTCTTCTACTTTTTTTCAAAATGGTGGTTTATAAGAATTTGCAAGCAATCTCTGTGATTGAAAAATGAGCTATCTCTCCCCCTGACCAAAACTTGATTTCTCTCAGACTCATGAAAAGAATGACAGACTACTAGATTAGAAATTATCTGCTCTTGGTCCTCTGAAATACAACAAACTTTACCCGAAGCCAGTCAATGACTGATTATGAACTAATGTGACATATTTTTAAAAATATGGTATAAGTATCTAGGAAAAGTGGCTTACATTGAATAGACTACTTGCTCCATTGACACAGATCTTTATGTGTCAACTGATGCTTCTCCTTGACAAAGATCTAAAACAATATTATTGGCTTATACTGTAAATGGGAATAAGTTTTCTTGTCATGACATCCCACCACATCTATTCCTGTATCCCACTCCACATTTTCCTCTTTGAAGATGAAATTAATCTTATTTATATATAGTTCAATATTCTACACAAACACTTTAGTGTGAAGTAATTTAATTTTAGTCAACCAGAAATCAGTGACATTTATTTAAAGGAATGAGGAACAACACATAGCAGTGTTATTCCAGCAGAGTATTCAAGGATAAATTGTCATGTGGGTGGGAGAGATTTGAAGATTTGTTCCTTGAACATAAGTAGAAAGCACATTGGCTTTGGAGTCAGAGAAGATGGGTTCACATCCTGCCAATGGTACTTACTAACTAGGTGAACTTGGGCAAGTCACTCCCTGCTTTTGGCTTCAGTTTCATCATCTTTAGAATGAAAGGGGAAGATTACATGGATTCTGAACACCCTACAAATTCTAGATTGAGAATTCCATCTTCATTATTACTCTCATGTACATGGTGATTTAAAGTTTGCAAAATTCTTAGTATCCATTATCTCATTTAGGTGGTCCTTTAGATGGAGTAATGGATTTGCAATCAAGAAGATGCCAGGAGTTTGAAGCCTCCCTCAAACACTAACCATTTATGTGAGATAGGCCAAGTCATTAATAATCTCTGATCCTTAGTTTCCTCATCTGTAAAATGGGCATAGCAATCAATTCCTAGGGTTTCTATGAAGATCAAGTGAGATAATGAGTTCAGTGTTCCTTGTAAAATTTAAAGTGCTAAATGAATTGTATCATTAACATTATTAATAATAATATTTTAGCTACAAGTAACACAATTACATTTCTATAAAATTAAGAGTTTTAAATTCAGAGTGGTTTAGCGACTTGTCCATGACCATACATACAACTAGTAGTAGTGAAGGTAAAATTTGAGCACTGGTGTTCTTGACACCAAATTTAGCACTCTACTATACAAGAGACTACCTATTGAAAAGGCTAACCCACTATACAACTCTTGTAGTTGGAAGCCACTATAAATCAATAGGTGTTAAGTTGTACAGAAGGAGGTAATTGAAGTTTTACCAACAAATATTATAAGATGGATCACATGACATTTAAGGGTTTTTCCAGCCCTATTAAATTAGAAGAAATCAGGCAACCATTTAATTATACATGTTTCATATGTCAATATTTTAGTTTTCTAATCTTGCCTATATCTGGAAACATGCACATCAAGGCTTATGGCAGAAAAAATGATGAAACATAACAATAAGATGGTAATAATAGAAGAAAAAAGAAAAGAAAAAATAAGATAATAATAAAAATAATGGAACATGCTGATAAAATGATAATGACACATAAAACGCTAATTAGAGATGAGCTTTTGGCCTTAGCCTCCCCCCATCTAAAGACTGAAGTGACTAGGTGTAAAGCCAAACTAAATGGAGACAATGGTAAAGAGGGAATAAAAGGTAGTTTGGGGGAAAGTACATTAGCAACAGGGGAAGTCAAGAATGACTTCATGTAAGGTAACAATTGAGTGCAGTCTTGAAGAAAATAGTGAATTCGATGAGGTAGATTAAATACGAAGATGATGAGTGCATCAAGAATGGAATTCTATCAGATAGAGACAAAAAGTAGGCCACTGTGGCTGGATCAAAGAATATGTGGAGAGAGGTAATGTGTAAGAAGGCTAGAAGAGCTAGGTTGTGAGGAAATTTTAATTACAGAGAGATGAGTATTATCTCATCTCTTGATCATCATCATTTAATGTTAGAGGCAATAGAGACCCATTGAAATTTATTGTTTCAAGCAATTTCATTCTACTAAGAATTAATAGGATTGAATTCTGACATTAGAATTAAAAATCAGGTTTTTTTCCTCTATTATATTTAACTGCCTCTCAAACAGAAGTAATACTCTGAATCCTAAAAGGATTATTTCATCATTCAATAGTAAATAATTATAATAATTTTTGAAAGAATAACTACAGCAGCAAGTGCAGGTTAAAAAAAAAGAGGAGAAAAAAATAAAGTCTTTTCAATAAGTACCCTTAGAACAAAAAATCCCATTAATTTTGCTTTAATGGTTTAAAATGCTCATTAAGATGTGTGACTTGGTTGTTATTTTCATTGTTCTACTAAGAATCACAGAATTAAAGAACTGCAGAGAAATCAAGAGATTATCTGGTTCAATTTTTTTCTTTGTAAAATATATATGGCGTCAAGTACTAAGACTAGCCAAAAAACTCAAGGAAATAAATGTTTATCTAGGCCATTCTTGAAGACCTTCAGAACCAGAGATCTCCTGATATTTAAATATGTTATCGTAGCGTTAACTAAGCATTTCATTAAAATATAAATCTGCATGTAAAATGTATATAATAGGAACATATATGTACAAGGGTTACATGTGTATGTGTATATTTTACATGTCTAAATAATACAACATGCATGCACAATATACACTAACCTTTCTTCCTTTCTAATATAAAAGCCTTTAATTTTTCTCTTTTCCAAACTGGAAATTTTTTTGATAGT
Organism: Dromiciops gliroides; assembly: GCF_019393635.1. NCBI lineage: Eukaryota > Metazoa > Chordata > Mammalia > Microbiotheria > Microbiotheriidae > Dromiciops > Dromiciops gliroides. The sequence continues at coordinate 213,775,008 of NC_057866.1, read as the reverse complement.
ATGGAAATCCAAGAAAGAAAATCCTTACTACTATTGCAGGATCTACATTGGTAGAATATAAAACTTATAATTTTTGACATAATCAACTAAAGTGACAAATGTTTCCTAAAATAATCAATTAAGGTCCTAAAGCAAGAATCCCTTAATGTGTGTGTCTTGATTTTTTTTTCACAATATCAGTAACTCTATGATCAATTTCAGATAGGGCATTTGAATTCAAAATATAAAATACATAAGATTTCAAGGAAACAATTATATTTAAAAACAAGAAGATATGAATAGATAAAGATATATGCATATGTCTATATTCATACATAAACATGTATGCCTACATACATACAAAAATTCATAGATACTCCTGTCCTAAAATCATTTAACTTCTTCTTCCCTTGTCTCAAACCAATTGTGTCTTCTCTTTAATATTTTCATTCTTTTTAACGTAATAAATATTTTTATTTATACTTTTCAGTTGCAATTTTTATCTCTCCTTTCCCTCCCCCCTCACTGATGCAGTAAACAATCAGATATGGGTTATACATTTACAGTTATGTAAAATATTACCATATTAGTCATTTTGTACAAGAAAACTTATATAAAAGAAAACAAAATGAAAGAAAGTGAAAAATATCATGCTTCAGTCTGTGTTCTATCAATATCAGTCTTTCTTTGGAGGTGGATAGTATCAATAGTGGTTTGGGATTGTCTTGGATCATTGTATTGTTGATAATAATTGTCATTCATAGTTCTTTGTCAAATAATATTGCTGTCAATATGCACAATATTCTCTTGGCTCTGCTCACTTCACTATACATCAATTCATACAAGTCTTTCCAGGCCTTTCTGAAATCATCCTGCTTGTCATTTCTTATAGCATAATAATATTCCATCACTATCATATAACAACTTTGTATCCATTTCCCAATTGATGGGCATTCCTTTGATTTCAAATTCTTTGCCACCACAAAAAAGCTGCTATAAATATTTTTGTACAAATAGCTCTTTTTTTCTCTTTTTGGTGATATCTTTGAGATATAAACCTAGCAGTGGTATTGCTGGATCAAATGGTATGCACAGTTCTATAGCTCTTTGGTAATAGTTCCAAATTGCTCTCCAGAATGGTTGGACCTTTTTACAAGTCCACCACCAGTGGATTAGCATCCCAGCTTTCCCACATCCCTCCAACATCCAATATTTTCTGTTTTTGTTATAGGTGTGAGGTGATAGCTCAAATTTGTTTTAATTTGCATTTATCTGATCTATAGTATTTTTTCATATGATTATAGATAGCTTTGATTTCCTTGTCTGAATACTGCCTATTAATGTCCTTCAAAATTTATGAATTGAGGACGACTCATATTTTTATAAATTTGACTCAGTTCTCTATATATTTGAGAAATGAGGCCTTTATCAGGATATTTGTTTCAGAATTTCTTTCCAAGTTTTCTGCTTCCTTTGTAATCCTGGTTGCATTAGTTTTGTTTGTGCAAAAGGTTGTTTACTTTATGTAATCAAATTTTGTTTTGATTTCTATATCTTCTTTGGTCCTAAATTCTTCCTCTGCCCATAAATCTGACAGATAAATAATTCGATATTCTCTTAATTTGCTTATGGTTTCATCATTTATGTGTAAGCCATGTGCCCATTTTAACCTTATTTTACTATACAGTGTGAGATGTTGGTCTATACCTAGTTTTGCCATAGTATTTTCCAGTTTTCCCACAGTAGTTTTTGTCAAATAATTAGTTTTTGTTCAAAAAACTTGAATGTTTGTGTTTATCATATAATAGATTACTATAGTCATTTACTATAGTACAATTTCTATCTATTCTATTCCACCACTTTATAAAACAGTTTGAGATCTGGGACTGTTAGAGCAACTTCTTTCATATTTTTTTATTGATTCCCACAATATCCTTGCACTTTTGTTTTTCCTGATGAATTTTTTTCTTATTTTTTCTAGCTTTATAAAATATTTTTGATAGTTTCATTGGTACGGCACTAAATAAATAAATTAACTTAAGTAGGATTGTTATTTTTATTATATTGGATTGGCCTACCCATGAATAATTAATATTCTTCAAATTGTTTAGATATGACTTTATTTCTATGAAAAGTGTTTTGTAGTTCTGGTCATATAGTTGCTGTGTTTGTCTTGGCAGGCAGACTCCCAAGTATTTCATATTGCCCACAATTATTTTAAATGCAATTTCTCCTTCTATATATTGTTGATGGATTTTTTGTTTGTTTTTTTGTTTTGTTTTGTTTTGTTTTTTGGTGAGGCAATTGGGGTTAAGTGACTTGCCCAGGGTCACACAGCTAGCAAGTGTCAATTGTCTGAGGCTGGATTTAACTCAGGTCCTCCTGAATCCAGGGCCAATGCTCTATCCACTGTGCCACCTAGCTGCCCCTATTGGTGGACTTTGTTGGCAATATATAGAAATGCTGAGGATTTATGTGATTATATTTTGCATCCTGCAATTTTGCTAAAATTGTTAATAATTTCAAGGAGTTTTTAAGTTGATTTTCTAGGATGTTCTAAGCATAATATCATATCATCTGCAAAGAGTGATAGTTTTGTTGCCTCATAAACTATTCTAATTCCTTTAATTTATTTTTATCTCTTATTTTTATAACCAAAATTTCTAATAAAAGATTAAATAATACAGGTGATAATGGGCATCCTTGTTTCACCCCGGATTGTATTGGAAAGGCTTCTAGCTTATCCCCATTACAGGTATTGCTTGCTGATGGTTTTTGATAAATATTACTTATCATTTCACATAAGCTCCTTTTATTCCTATGCTCTCTGGTGTTTTTAATAGGAGTGGGTGCTGTATTTTGTCAAAACCTTTTTCTGTGTTTATTGAGATTATTATATGATTTGTTTTGTTTTTTTAATTCACGTAGCCAATTATGCTGATAGTTTTCCAGCCATGCATTCCTGCTATAAATCCCACCTAATCATAATATATATTCCTTGTGATATATTGCTGTAATCTTTTTTTGCTAGTATTTTATGTAAAATTTTTACTTTGATATTCATTAGGGAGATTGGTCTATAATTTTCTTTCTCTGTTTTGCCTCTTCCTGGTATGGGTATCATCACTAAATTGGTCATCAAGGGAATTTTGTAGGACCCCTTCTTCACTTATTTTCTCGAATAATTTATATAGTATTGGGATTAATTGTTCTTTAAATGTTTAGAAGAATTAACTTGTGAATCCATCTGGTCCTGGGGATTTTTTCTTAGGAAGTTCATTGATGGCTTGTTTAATTTCTTTTTCTAAAATTTAGTTAAGTATTTTATTTCTTCTGCTAATGTAGGTAATTTATATTTTGTATATATTTATCCATGTCATTTAGATTGTCAAATTTCTTGGTATATAACTGGGCAAAATAATCCCTAATAATTGTCTTAATTTCTCCCCCTGCCTTACATTTTTGATATTAGTAGTTATGTTTTCTTCTTTCCTTTTTTTTGATCAAATTAACCAATGGTTTACCTATTTTATTGGCTTTTCCATAAAACCAGCCTCAAGTTTTGTTTATTTATTCAATGGCTTTCTTACTTTAAATTTTATTGATCTCCCATATTATTTTCAGGTTTTCCAAATTGGTGTTTAGTTGGGGATTTTTTAATTTGTTCATTTTCTAGTTTTTTTAGTTGCATGACCAATTCAATTTTCTGCTTTTTCTCTATTTTATTGATGTAAGCTCTTAAGGATATACATTTTCCCCCTAAGTGCTACTTTGCTGAATCCCATAAATTTTGATATGTTGTCTCACCATTGTCATTTTCTTTCATGAAATCACGATTGTTTCTGTGAATTATTCTTTGACCCTCTTATTTTTAGAATCATATATTTTTATTTCAAATTGATTTTTAATCTTACAATTGTCCATTATTTGCCCTCTGGTTTTAATATAGCAGGGCAGTTTTCTTTTATAATTTCTTGAAAGATATTGTCTAGGATTTTTTTTTTCAGGGCAATGAAGGTTAAGTGACTTGCTCAAGATCACACAGCTAATAAGTGTCAAGTGTCTGAGGCCAGATTTGAACTCAGGTCCTCCTGAATCCAGGGCCAGTGTTTTATCCACTATGCCACCTAGCTGCCCCCAGCCTTTTTTTCTAATCCTAGCTTTCAGGTAGTCCAATAATTCTTATAAAATCTCTCCTAGATTTATTTTCTAGGTCAGTTGTTTTTCCAATGAAAAATTCACATTTTCTTCAATTTTCTTTTTACTTTTTACATTTTGTTTTGATGTCCCACTAGAGTCATTAGTTTCTGTTTGTTCAATTATAATTTTAAAGAATTATTGTCTTCAGTGACCTTCTATAATTCCTTTTCCATTTGCTAAAACCTTTTTTTGGGGGAGTTTTATTCTCAGTAATTTTTGTATTTCTTTTCATGGTTCTCTTCCATTTTTTAATTTCTTTCCCCAATTTTTCTTCTGTTTCTCTACTTCTGTAATTGACTTTTTCTTTTAGGCAATGGGGGTTAAGTGACTTGCCCAGGGTTACACAGCTAGTAAGTGTCAAGTGTCTGAGGTCAGATTTGAACTCAGGTACTCCTGAATCCAAGGCCGGTTCTTTAACCACTTTGCCATCTAGCTGTCCCCTCTAATTGACTTTTAAAGTCCATTTTAAGTTCGTCCAGGAATTCATTTTGGGCCTGAGAGAGAACAATTTACATTTTTCATTGAAGCTTTACCTATAGGCATTTTGTTATTATTGTACTCTTCTATTTCTGTAGTAACTCTGAATAGTCCAGGTTTTGTTATTGTTCTTGTTGTTGTTGTTGTTTACCCATTTTTGTGGCTTGATGTTTTTATGAGAGAGTTGGGCTCAATTCCTTCACAGTCCCAAGTTTTTGTGCTTAGGCTCTGGGTCTCACTGGTGGCTTTCACTGGGCTTTAGGGCTTAGCTGATTGTTTTCTCTGTAGAGTAAGCTTCCCTTCTGCTTTGTATTGTGGGGTTAGTCCTCCCTTTTGGGGTCACTTGGGTGTGGGTGGTGTCCTAGGGCTGAGTTGCAAAGTTAACAAAATCTTTCTGGTGGCTGGCTCTGGAGGAGTGATCTTGTTGGTCAACCCCAAGAGTGGTTCCCTGCTGCTGGGCTGCTCTGTTAGCAGGGCCTTTCTGATAGCAGGCCCTGGAGGAATAATTTTGTAGCCAATCTGCCCAAGTGTGTGTGTGTGGGGGGGTGCTTGCTGCTGGTTTGCTATGGTAACCAAGTCCCTCTGCTAGCCCTGGAAGGGTAATTTTGGTGCAGATCTCCTGAGGGTTGGAGTCCTTGTCTCTCTCCTGGGAGGTCACAGGGTCAGGAATTGGCTATTTACCAGTCTTGGGTGGGGCTTTACTATTGATCAATAGTGGGGTCAAGGTCTTCCTGGTGGTCTGTGATAGGTATGGAGTGCCTGATGAGGGTCCCGGCTATTCTGCCCAGACTGCCCAGGGAGCTGCTGGTTTGTATGTCTGGCAATTTGCCCCAGACTCAGAGCCCTGCTTCAGGCCCCCGATGTGAGCCCAGAAACTACTGTGCTACTGCTCCTGAACCTCACTTTCCTCCCACCTAGGTAAGATACACCTTTCCTCCCAAACTGGCAGGCTGCTTCCTTGATCCTAGAATGATTCAGAGGCAGTTTTATGTTGGTTTACAGGGCAAATTTAGAAAAGCTGCAGAGGGTTGCTTTTTCACTCTGCCATCTTGTCACCAGAAGATCCTATTCTATTTTTTTGTTTTTTTCAGGGCAATGAGGGTTAAGTGACTTGCCCAGGGTCACACAGCTAGTTAAGTGTCAAGTGTCTAAGGCCGGATTTGAACTCAGGGAGTCCTGAATCCAGGGCCGGTGCTTTATCCACTGTGCCACCTAGCTGCCCCCCCACTTCTATTTTCAATAGCCAATGCCTATGATACTGTTTTGCTATGGTTTTGCAAATGTCAAGTATTAAATTCTTAAAGAAATTGAGAAGTTCTCAATATTTATCATTTCTAAAATAAAGACAGTGAACATTTTCTTCCATAAGGTTGGTATTTTAATGAATATAACTTGGCAAACTCTGGAAGATTGTTATATTTTAATTATATTCCTTCTTTATCTAATTGTACACAAAGTACAATTTCTATACATCACCATACAATCTATTCACAGAGTTTATTATTTATTTTTTTGAGAAAGAATTTAAGGATTAGACTTTTTCTATTTGGACCCGGGAGACATAACTAGGAACAAGTGGCTTAAAGATACAGGAAGATATATTATGAATCCATATGCAAAGAAACGTTTTTTTCAAAATGATTTTCCAAGGACAGAATGCATTCATCCAGAAAGTGGGCAGATCTATGTTACTGCAGTTATTTGTACAGAGCCTAGAGGATTTCTCCTTAAGTAGGAGATTGATATCATAGAATGTACTCAAAAACCTTTAAAGTTGTTTCCACCATATGCCATATTCTCTAATTCTTATTTGATTACTTACTTTAAAATAAGCAAATGAAAGAAGGCATAAGAAAAGTAGAAATATTTTTAAAGTTGCTTATTAAATAGAAAGACTAAAGTTGTAATAAAACTTATTAAGCTTTGGTTTTCATAGGCAAATGATACCTGGTATATAATAGTGAAACAGTGTGGCCTTTGACCTTCTTTGCCCTGTCAAACTACAGTAAGTTTTGCTTTACACAGGTTGATTGTCTCTTAGGATCTTCTCATTGGGAATACTTGACATTAGACCAAGGGCAATACTGATTAAATTGTTTAGATGGTCAGCTATGAAGACTGGGGTCAGTTATCGTTCTGGCCCTGTATATCATCAATAGAGATGCATACTTCCTAGGAGTGTCATTGATGGATTTAAAATTGTTCTCCTATTACTAGAAAATGAAACTCATAATTAAGAAAATGTCAGTAATCTGAATGCTGTCCTGTGTCTAACAAAGTGTGGTAATGGGCAAAAAATAAATGATTAAAGAGAGACATGAAGAGTACCAAAGGTCATATTTGAGATATAGTTTGACATAATATAAAGAATACTAAATATAGAATCAAAAAACATGTGCTCCAGTCACCAGTTTTTCACTCCTTTGCTATGTAACCTTGAGTAAATCATTTAAGTTCTTGTATCTTCAGTTTCCTCTCCTATATAAACAGGTCTATTTGCACTATTTGCCTAATAGAATTGCTATGAATAACGAAATTATGAAATAATGCACAAAAAGATATTTGGTAACAAAGTGATATTATTGTTGCTGCTATTCAGACAGTGTTCAGTACTGAAAGAATATGGAATAAGGCAAAGGGGAATAGTAACCATCAGACCAAATAAAAATAGTTCACATTTACACAGTTCTTTCTAGTTTACAAAGCAAACTAATAGTAAAAATGTTATGATGCCAAGACAATTATAGAACTCTATGTTATTTAGACAGGAAAGCAGCCATGAAATGAGATAATGGTCATGTTCTGCCTTGCAAAGATAATCACTAGGTGTTGACACATTTAAGTAGCTGGGTCAGGATAAGGAGTCATTGGGGTCTAGGGACTCCTTTATAGGTCAGATGATATCAGAGTTTATTTAAGATGTTTTAAAATGAGCCTTTCATTATATGCATAAAAGAGTCTATTTTGGACTAGGTGTGGTTTTGTTTGTTTATTTTTACTCCCTATTGGATATAGTGATATTTTTTAGAGTGAATTTTATTTTTGTAATAGTTTTCTTGTTCCAGAGATATGACCATGTTCATAAATGTAACCTACTACTCACATATGAGAAATAGCATGAAACAATGAGTTCTAGATTTGTTAAAGGAACAGAGATTAAGTTTTGAGTCCTACTTTTTTACTTATGTAGAACAGAGAAAATTACTTCCCCTGTACAGGCCAGTTTCCTATAAAATCTATATTTCTAAAAAATGAAAGAGTTACACTAGGCAAACTCATAGGTTCTTTCAAAATTTATGATTTTTGCATATAAATTTAAAACAATGTAGGTTCTATTTCTTATGTTGGCATAATTTTGACTTTTCATTTTGAGGGCCTTCTTTAAAATTATCCCCTTACCTGAGCCATAGAAAATTCCAAATACCACATGTAGAGTGGAGAGACCAATGGAATTAGAATTATGATGCCTCCATTTTGGCACTGGAATTGCCACTTATTTAGCTATATGCACATAACCAAGTTACTGTGACAATTTAAGCTCTAAGGCAAAATGCACTAGGCTGTATATGTGTATATATTTATACTATCCCCCATTACCTAACATAATGCTTTCCATTATTATGCTTAATAAATATTTGATGAATTCAACATCACAAGATGTCTCTGAGTCTCAGTTCCTCATTAGTAAAATAATGATAACTGGTTACCTTAGAAGTCCATTTTGAGGCTTAAATTAGGTGATCTATGTAAATCTCTTAACTCTACATGGATCTCTAATTATATTAAAATGGGCACTCCCTTCACTGATACAAATGATTAAACTAGCACAGCCCAGCCTTAGAAGAAAGTCTTAAAATATGATCTTTGTGATTTATGACTATAAAATTCATTATTATGCGATACCAAGACTTTTCTAAATCAGCTAGCCTGATGTCAGAGGATAGGCATAAATTCCACCATTTCCCCTCCAAAGTATCTGCCTTTGAGAACCCAAGGTCACCTCAGCATCACAAGGAGAGAGTAAGTAGGAGGACTTCAATGCAAATCTAAGTTATATTCATTTTAACTCAGTGTTTTGTTTTGTTTTGTTTTCACTGTATATAAAATGAAATGAATAAGGAAAAAAAGAGACTAGGCAACTCATACTAAAAATATCATTTATATGATATTAGTAATTGAAGAAAAATTAAGGTTTTGTTTAAGTCATACTGCCTAAATTCTTGACTTCACTTAATTTTAAACATTATTTGTACTTGTCAAGATGTTTGTGATAGAAAAAGTATCTTGACTCCTTCTCCAATGCAAGTGAAGCTAGATTTTCTTTAAAAAAAAGTTATTGAAACAATCCTGAAGAATTCTTTGGCTCATGCAGCTGAGGGCTGAGGCTCTTGGTGTGGTGTTACTTTCTCCACAGCCAAGTACAATGCAGTCATATAGGTTTCACTCAAGTGAATCAATGTGAAGAGTCCTCAGTATCTATACTTGTCAACTATTCTCCTTCTATATATAGTTCCATAAATATCTTTTTTGCTTACTTTGTTCTAATATTGAACCTAAATGACCAGGGGACTAACCTAAGAGAGAAAAAAAATGGTGGAGATTTATAGGATAGAAACATAATGAACTTCATGAAGTGAGGGAAGAGCAGAGCAGAGAAAAGAGACTGTATTAGTTTTCATGCTTCTTGTGAGATAAGTGATGTCTCCTTTAATGGTGGTCTGATACCATGAGGCACATCCCCCTTTTTCCCTCCCTTTCCATTAGATAATTAACTGCCTGTGGCCATTCAGCAAGAAAACAATTTTAAGCATGGCCATGAACTTCTATATATCTTGAAGACACTTGCTTTAAACTCTGTTTAGGCCGTCTTTCACCGTTGACTTTCCAGGCTATCCTGGCTAAGTTATAAGATTTGCCCAGGATCATAATGGCATCAGAGTTGACATTTGAAACCAGATTTTTTGACTCCCCAGACTAATGCAGATTATAAATTCAGCAAAGCCCAGTATTAGAACAAAGTTTTAAAAGATGGTCTTTGTGATTTGTTATAGTTGTAAGATTCATCATCATATGATACCAAGACTTTCTTAAATCAAATAACCTGGTCTTGAACAACAGGTACAAAGTACCTTAAAAAGTGATTATTTTTACTGTACCATGTTGCCTCCCTTAGGCCCTGTTTATGTAAAAAGGAAATTGAGGCTCACAGAACCGGATTTCTAGAATTACTGAATTTCAGAGACGGCAGGAGTTTTAAAGTTTAGCTATTTTAGGCCAGATAGCCATCACTACAATTGTTTTTGTTAAGCATCTGCTTCAGGATATAGAGAAGCTATGTGGTTTGACCCTCTCATTTTACCTATTGAGTAACCTGTCTGTGGTTACTATTAAAATTTTTCCCATCCTCTGAGGTAATATCAGATTCATTTCTAGTAAACTTTCCCTGATGTCCATAATCCAGTGTAACAATTTTGTCCTGAGTGTTTGGATATTTATACCAAACACATTTTTATTGTGACATCTATCACTTAACCCTTTGAATTTTTTTCATTCTAGAAATTTATTTTTAATTTATGGAATAAAACAAGCATTTCCATAACATAGTACAATAAAAAAGTAAAAAATGATTGCACATTAAACTGCAAATCTAATATGATACAACTTGCTATTTCTTTCAAATATACCACAACGATATCAGGTAGAGCTAGAGAAGGCTACCATTAATTGAAATAATACCATAAGATTATTCTATACATACTTCCATAGTTTTGGAATTGACTGCTCTTTAAATATTTGGTAGAATTCACTTGTGAATCCATCTGGCTCTGGGGATTTTTTGTTAGGGAGATCACCGATGGCTTGTTCAATGTCTTTTTGTAAGATGAAGTTATTCGGTTATTCTATTTCTTCTTCTATTAATTTGTAGAATTGATATTTTTGTAAATATCCATGCATTTTACTTGGATTGTCAAATCTAATGGTATATGACTGGACAAAATAGCTCCTCATTAATTGTGGCTTTAATTTCTCCTTCATTGGTGGTGAATTCATCCTTTTCATCTTTGATACTCATAATTTTCATTGCATCATAATCTAAAAAGGATGAATTTAATATTTACTGAACTGCCAATTCCTCTATAGATAGCTCAAATCACATATGATGATAGGCTGCTTTTCAACAACATCAAGCACACTTTCCAATGCATCTTCAAGCTCTAATTGAGGGACAAGCTTGAGAGCTTCAGTGAGAAATTTATTAGCCTCACCCATCAGAACTTACCCTGGAGCAGTTAGCCCTGCAGTTTAAAGGCAGAGACTACTTTGCTCTGAAACCAGTAAGGCATCAATTTCAGAATTTGGTTCCAAGGCACATAGATTTGTATGCCTAATTAATTATATGTGTCTCTGTGCTTGTGTATACTTCCTTCTTTGATTCAGTTCAGATGAGAGTGAGGTTTAGTCATTGCCATCCTACCTCCCAGTCACCTACCCTCACCATTTGACCCTCTAACCTTTAAAACTCTTTCTTTCATGCATCATTTCTGTGAGATAGTTTTCCTATTCTCCCTCTCTCTTCCAGTCTCTTCAACCATCCATTTATTCTGTGAGGTAATTGGGCTTAAGTGACTTGCCTAGGGTCACACAGCTAGTAAGTGTTAAATGTCTGAGGTCAGATTTGAACTTGGATCCTCCTGACTCCAGGGCCAGTGCTCTATCCACTGTGCCACCTAGCTGCCCCCCATCCATTGATTTTTGAGATCAATTCTAAGTTCGTCCCTTCTGTTCCTGTTGTCCATGTAGACTCATTCTTACTTACTTACTAACTTACTTTTATTTATTTACTTACTATGAATGATAAAAATATTAAGAATTACATGTCTTATCCCCTTATGCAAATGCAGATTATTGAACCTTTTCTTTTTAATTGAATTCTCTTTCACTTTTACTTTTTATGCTTCTCCTGAATCTCGTTTTTGAAAGTCATTTTTTATTCATTTTTGCTCTTTTCATAAGAATTGCTTGAAAACCCTCTGTTTCACTCAATATCCATTTTTTCCCTGAAGGATTATATTTGTTTTTCCTGGGTAAGTTATTCTTTCTTATAATCCTAGCTTAGTCTTCTGGAATATATTCTAAGCCTCTCTGTTCCTTTAACATGGTAACTGCTAAATCCTTTATTATCTTGACTGTGGCTTCATGGTATTTGAATGATTTTTTCTGGATGCTTGAAGTATATTCTCTTTGACTTGGGAGCTCTTGATTTTGGCTACATTTCGGAGAGTTTTCATTTGGGGATTTCATTCAGGAGGTTAATGGTAAATTCTTTCAATTTCATCCTCTGGTTCTAGGATTTTGGGCAGTTTCCTTTTAAAATTTCTTGAAAGGTGACATCTAGGCTCATTTATTTTTATCATTAGGTAGTCCAAGATTTCTTAAATTATCTCTCCTTGATCTATTTTACAAATCAGTTTTTGTTCCAGTGAGCCATTTCATGTTATATTCCAAATTGTTCATTCTTTTTTTGTTGTTGTTTTGCTGTTTCTTAATGTCTCCTGGATTGAGTAGCTTTGAATTGCCAGACTCTAATTTTTAAGGAAATATTTTCTTCAGTGAGCATCTGTGCCTCTTTTTGCATTTGCCCAGTTCTGATTTTTCTGGTCTTATTTTTGCCTATTTTATTAATCTGTTGTCTTTTCATAATTTTCTTGCAACACTCTCATTCCTTTACCTATATTTTCTTCTACCACTCTTCTTTTTTTGTAAATCATTTTATTTCTTCAGGAATTTTTGTTGGGGGCGGGGGCCCAGGGATTTATATACAATTCATATTCTTTTTTTCCTTTGATGCTTTACTTGTAACTCTTTGGAAATCATTGGTTTTTTTGTTATATTTTTTAGTTCATTTCTTGATTTGGTGCTTACAAGGTGGTGTGATCTGGGGAGAGGTATAGACACTGTACTCTGTTCTGATCTTTAACCAGAGAGGGTCCCTGATCAGTTTCAACCATAAGAGATATTGATCCTCAGAGACTCTACTTCTAGTCCACTTAAAATTAACTGTTCCTCAAGTATTCTTCCTCAGGGCCCATGCTCCCTTGTTATTGTAAGTGTTCCTTTATCTTCTGGAACTATGGCCTGCAAATTCGTATATGAAATGGAGTGGCTAAAAAACACCCTGATCTGTACCCATGGTTTGAGAGCTCCTAAGGCTGCTCCTGCTGCTGCTGCCACCTTTAAGTCCCCCAGCTTGTGTTTTGGTCACATTATTTCTGAGCCATTCCTTGCTCCAGTGTCTTAGACCTTTCCTTCCAACCTCCTAATTTGTCTCAAGATGACCTTTTCTTGGCTCTGCTGCTCCAAAATTCAGTTTGAGGCATTATTTTAAAGTTATTTTTGGAGAGGGCTATTGGAAGAAGAGCTCAGCTGCTTCATCTACTCTCCCATTTTAGATAGGCCCCATGGTTATCCAAATTATTTTTTTAATGAAATAAGTCCCAATTGTCTCTACATCTTTATGCCCAATAGAATTGCTAAAGTAGGTAATTAAAAAATGTCTCTCTAAACAACTATTACAGAGTAGTTGTTGTTCCTATTTAGCTCACAGGCAAAGTGGATATTTAAATTATTGACATTTAATGCACTTAGAGATCAGTCTTCTAAGACATATTTAAAAAAAAATGAAGCCTCAAGCTCTGGGCTATGCCTCCTCTGCTAATATTGTTGACTACCTTCTTTTTTTCTTTCTCTGTCTCTTTTTACCATTTTTCCTTGTTTCTCTCCTCCCCTTTTTCTATTTCTCCTCTTCCATTTTTCTTTTTTCATTTTCTGTTTTGTTTACTTCTCCTTCCTTCTCTCTCTCTCTAGGACTACAGGAAAGGAGGTTAGAGATATTTTTTATTCTCCAAAAAACAGAGGTGGGGGAGGGGATTCACTTTCTGGCTGAATAGCTCCTAGAGATTGGCAATAGGCTCTGACCTTCAAGTACACTGTCCTGTTAATGAGCAATCTACTTCTATTTAGTTTCATGAATCCATTTAAGATGGTTTCATGGCTAATAGATTAAATTATCCCTTAAGGCCAAAAGGCTGAAATATAGGATTATACTTGATGAAAGGAAGAAATAAATTGTTAAGAGGATATGATGGTAATAATCCTCCATCATAAGTAACACGAGAAGTGTCATTTTATCGCTTAGACTAAAATATTAATATCCATTTTTCTTGAAAGGTTACCTGTACTCTCAACCAGTATCCTGTCTACAACCCACATAATGCTAAAAGTATGACAGTTCACTGGTCTTAATGCTACATAGTCATTTAAAATACTCCTTGACACTCGAGCCCTTGACATGCATTGTTCTCAGTATGAACTATATTATAAATGGTGTTAGTGATGTTAGGAATAATAATTCTGATGACTCAAAAGCTTCAAATTAACATGAAGTAAGTCCTACAGTTCTTTAAAAATGAACATCTCACAAAAGAATCATTTTCAAGAGTTTTAGCTTGTTTATTTTATTTTTGGAGAGGTGTGACATATACATTTATTCACATAGGAAACTCCCAATGAAAAAATCCCCAGTGCCTAATCAGATCAGTAACTATTCTGAATTTTGTAGTCTTTGTTGAATATTAAATATAGTTTTTATACCCATTCTCCTACAAGATAATAAACAGGTCAGATAAATCAATAATATCTCCTACAATCTGTTCACCCAGACCAGAGAAGGCTATTTCTGTCTCTTTCACCAGAAGTAGGTACCTCACAGAAACCAGATCAGAGATTGGATAGGAAAAAAATAATTTCAATTTAATATTTTGTCCCAAGAAGAAATATATAACACATGATCATGTGCAAACTCCCCTCCTAAGAGGGAAGTTCAGAGACTCCCCATTTCTGAAGATATATGGGGTTTTTGTGTGTTTTTTTTCCATTGACCATAGGGCATTGTCAGTTTCAATACTATGATACAGAAGCAAAGGCATTTTAACAATTTCAGTTATAACAAGTATGGAGGGAATATCGAAGCATCATGATAAGATTACAGGATTAAAAAAAAATAAAAGGGTTTGGCAAGGATGAGGACACCAAGATGTCACCATAAGATAGGATCTTACTATCCTAAGTCACTAGGTAAAGTCTTTAATCTGCTAGCTATCTGGGTTCAGTTTGGAGTTCAGTTGAAGGACATTTTGCTCCCATTAACCCAGGGTTTCATAAAAGATACTTTTGGATAATAAGGCACCTCCATCAAATCCAGGTGATCCGTATATTCATATTAACATCTTAAACCACATTTGGGGGGCATTAAGAGGTAAAGTATTTTGCTGAGAGTCACGCAGCCAGGATATATCCAGATTCAAACTTGAACACATATCTCCCTGATTCAAATCCATAAGTTATTCAATATGTTACCCTTCCTCTCATCTTGAGGAGGCAGGGTACAAAGGACATAATGATATGGATCTGGAATAACTCAGGAAAACTTTTCTCCTTGAGAAACAAAACTAAAGGACAGACACACCTAAGAAGTAAGGGGAGAGAAGTCTATTAGGAGTACCTCATACTTACTCGAACCTGTGGAAGACTCCCAGGAAGTGCAGAGATAACTCCAGAAGTCAGGACCACCACCTGTCATTCAAGCTTTGGCCAGCCCACCCCAAAAGGAACTTTCAATTGTCTGGTGGTCAACCCATCTATCTTCTATAAAAAATTTGGTCTTTCTTCTGTTCGGCTGCGGGGAGGGGTGCACCTCGCAGGGAGGGGGGGGGGAAGAGAAAGATGTACCTAAGTCATTTCATCCCCTTGAGGTGAAGTCTTCAACTTCCCTCTTAGCCTCTTGGTCACTTTGTCTAGTGCCCAAATAAAAGACCATTTTAATTCTAATTAGACTGTGGGGGAGTGTAATTCTTTACAGAGGAATACCTAAGGACCACCACTACCTATTTCCCCTGTTATAGGAAGAAGGAAGGAAGGAAGGAAGGAAGGAAGGAAGGAAGGAAGGAAGGAAGGAAGGAAGGAAGGAAGGAAGGAAGGAAGGAAGGAAGGAAGGAAGGAAGGAAGGAAGGAAGGAAGTGAAAGAAGAAGGATGGGAGAGAAATAGAGAGAAGCTGATTCTATTCACTTCATAAAACATTTACTAAGTATCTACTATGTGCTAAGACACTGTTCTAAACAATGAAAATAGAGCAATGAAGCAAAAAAAGGAAAACAAAACAACACAAAAATAACAAAATAAAACCTGCTCAAAGGGTGAACTTTTCTTGCCATGGAGAGTTAATGATCTAATCAACACTCTCACATACAGCCCAATTAGAATTAATTTGGTCTTTTACTTAGAGCTAGAGAAAGAGCCTGAGTGGGAAGTTCCAAGGACTTTGAAATAGCCTCCTCCTAGATCAGAAGGAAGGAGAAAGTTTTTATGGAGGATAGATAGGATGTTCACTTGAAAACTGGAAAGTTCCCTTTTGGGGTGGGATGGCAAACTTTTTCCTGAGATTTGAGGGGGATTCTGTTTGAAATGATTGTCCTGATCTAGTGGTTTACCTCTGTCTCCTAGCTCTGGTCAGGTAGTAGCCATGCCCAATTGACTTTCCTGCTATATAATTTTATCTCCCTTTACTTCTTAGCTGTGTTTGTCCTGATATATAGTTGGTCAATCTAAACTTTAATAGTCCCTTGATTCCTAAGTAGGTATGTCCTGTTATTTGATTCTCACAGGAGAATGTTCATTTGATTTATCCTAAGCTCCATGTCACTACTTAATTCTTCCTGACACCAAAAGTCACCAAGTCCAGAATTTCTGGCAGGCAATTGCTTTTTTTTTTTTTTTTTTAGTGAGGCAATTGGGGTTAAGTGACTTGCCCAGGGTCACACAGCTGGTAAGTGTTAAGTGTCTGAGGCTGGATTTGAACTCAGGTACTCCTGAATCCAGGGCCAGTGCTCTATCCACTGTGCCACCTAGCTGCCCAGGCAATTGCTTTTTGACTGGGCAAGTCATTTAAATTCTCTATGTCCTCATGTATAATTTGTAGAGGAGTTTCTGATGTGCATCACAAATGAGATGGTGCTTATGGTAATGGTCAAAATGATCATGATTTTGTGGAAATGCAGGGTCAGATTTTACACTTAAAAATTTATACATACAAACCCCTAAGCCTCCAAAAGTAGACCTTTGAAATTAAATTTTAAAAAAAGTTTCTATTCCAGGTGTGAGCTTATTATTTTTATGTCACCTAAACTGCCTCAATTTTCCTTGGCTAAGTTTTCATGTTAATAGTGGCTCTCTTCCCTGCTACAATTCGGTAGCTATTACCTTGCCTCTTCTGTTGGCCTTTGGAGATTCAGGTTTTTTGAGTAATACATGACTTTAGGAACTTTCTTCAATAATATATTCTCATTCTTTTTCATCACTAGACCTTATAGACACAGACACTCTGCATAAAAAGAACAGGATTCTGAAATTGCAAGAAATGCCCCATTGCTATAAGGAGAAGAATCTTAGACTTTGTGTCCTCTCTTTTTCTTCTTTCAAGCAAGATCTTTTGCTCAGCACCAAACAGAAATGGAAGTGGGAAGCTATACAAATCAAATATGCAAATAGCCATCTCTTAAAGAATTGATAAGTAAATATAAGAGCTGTAAAGGATCCCAGGCAGTCTTTCAAGCTTGCTAAATAATAAATACTGGTTATTAAAATTTCTAAAATGTGTGCAGGCAGTAGATATTGAAGTAGCTTGGAAGGCAAATGTTTCTATTTGCTTGCTTAAGAGACTGCAATGACTCAGAGCCAATAAAAGAAGTGATATGCTTTTAAATTGTCTCAATACTTATTTACATTTTGGAGTTATTATGTGATATAAAACTATTTTAATTATGTTCAGAAGTGTCTTTTTCTACCCAATCATTCATTAAAGCATACATTTACACAAGAAACCAATTAAAATCAGCATCAAAGATATGTCTTTAAAAACAAATAAGAGCCTGCACAAAGGAAAAACGAGAATGAAAATCATATCTTGCACCACTGATTTGGTGTAGATATTGATTTCTTTTTTCTTTATGAAGTGTGGTCATCTATATCTTCAAGTAGAGCTTCGATAGCTGTAGTCAATTCTGTCTCCTTTGCCAATTCAGTTAACCCTGAAAGGTAGGTGCTATTGTTATCCACATTTTATAAGTGGGGTACAGGGGCCCTGGTCACAGTCCCAGGGTGGCAAAGAGTGTTTGTGGTCACTCACAGACAAGAGCATGGTCCAGGAGGACAGTGAACACACTTATCTTGCTCTTGTGGGAAATTCCGACAGAGAAACCCTAATAGCACTCAGGAATAAGGAAGGGCAGTTTATTGATGTGCTGGTCCAAAGCCGAGTAGCCTCTGATACTCTGGGCGGCCAAGAAGTGTCCAAGCTGCAATTTTTATATCTCTTAAGAGTGAAAATGCATGCAGGCTTTCACAGGTACATTGTGGTGAGCTTACTTGGTAGACAGGAAGGTATATTTCAGTAAACAGAGGCATAAGTCAGGAAGTTGGTACAAAAACCACAGACTTCAGAGGAACAAACTATGTTCTACTTTCATTTTGGGGCCTCAGCTTGGGCCTCAGTTTCATCCCCCGTAATTTCCCATATTAATTCCACCTTGGAAGAACTGAGGGCTTTGTAGACCCTCAAAACTAGCTCTGAAAAGAAGTACCTGGCAGGAATGAAAGTCTCTCTTGGAGAAGTGTGGCGGTAGGTGAAGGTAAATGATGTCTGTTCTGTCTCTGTTACAGCTGTACACAAATACACTCTTTCACCACACATGGTGCACTTGGTGCATCATAAGATATTCTTATAAGAGTGTTCTGTCCATAGGAATAAAATTTTGGGGGTCAGCTAGGTGATGCAGTGGATAAAGCACCGGCCCTGGATTCAGGAGGACCTGAGTTCAAATCTGGCCTTAGACACTTGACACTTACTAGCTGTGTGACCCTGGGCAAGTCATTTAACCCCCATTGCCACACAAAAAAACAAAAACAAAAAACAAAAAAAAATAGTGACTTAGGAATAAAATTTTGACTGCTTATAATTTCTAAGATATTTTGGGTCCTGCAGGGTAGTAGTTTTTAAGTGGGGGCAATTTACCTTTTGTCCTGTGCAGTTTTCAGTTATAATTTTTTGCAATATAGCTCTGAAAAAACAGGGTTTAAAAATGTTTTTTAAAGGAGTAAAACGATTCTTCTTATGTTTCAGATGGAGTTACTTGATGAAGCCTTTAAACCCAGATCACTCTGTCTTTCACTGAATGGCCAATAACAGCCCCTAGTTCAAGCCTCTATGGCTCATAGATTAGGTTCTGATGGCTTAGAATGAGTGTAAAAAACAATTGTTTTCCAGTCTGGTCAGAAACTTTAAGGGTCTTCCCCTCCCAGATTTACATTTTGTGATGGAAAATTAAGCCACATTTTGGTCTCAATTATTACCCAGCCATTGAATTGACTTTACTTCAGAGAAACTGAGACCTGGGAAAGACCTTAATGTAGAAAACACACACACACACACACACACACACACACACACACACACACACACACACACACAAAACAAAACAAAACAAAACAAAACAAAACAAAACAAAACAAAACAAAAAAAAAAACAAGGTCATCCACTGAATCCCAGCCGGATGCTAGTCATCTTATTTTTGCTACGGGACTAATGAATTTGGAGGAAAGAATGAGGCTGACAGTTTTGTGTAGCTCTGCCTCACTTAATTAGAGTTCATGGAAAAGGCAAGACATCACCCCTGTTATATCATTGGTCCTCTGTGAGAATGATGAACAACAACAATCTAACCAAAGAAGAGACCACTAGTCTATAGAACTGATTCTTTTCTTCAGTGGCAAGTAGGGGCAATATCATGTTATATATATATATATATATATATATATATATATATATATATATATATATATATATATATATATATATATATATATATATATATATATATATATATTATATATGTTATATATGTTATATATATGTTATATATAAATATTATATATTGAGGAAAGGAGCTCAAAAAGATTTCTAGGTATTTCTAGGCATTGATAAAATATAATTTTTGTAGAAACTTTGTCCCTGGGAGCTTGGCTTTTTTATGATTCTTGGAACTAGATGGGATTCTATTCATATTGATGATATCAAAAAGAAAAGAAGTATCATAATAGTAAATAATAATAATATTAATTCAGGGGGGCAGTTAGGTGGTGCAGTGGATAGAGCACTGGCACTGAAGTCAGGAAGACTTGAGTTCAAATGTGGCCTCAGACACTTGACACTTACTAGCTGTGTGACCCTGGCCAAGCCACTTAACCCCAATAGCCTCAAACATCTGGGTCCATCTTCAGTCATTCTGATGTATATTTTGCCACTGGACCCACACGGTCTGGAGGAGAGAGTGAGGCTGATGACTTCACAGCCCTCTCTCACTTAAATCCTATTCACTGCAAATAATGACATCACTTCCGAATGCCATGGTGCTCTTCATGAACAAGGACAAGCAATAACAACAACAATGCTAATTCAGAATTTTGTAGAGTAACATGCTGAGAGGGAGTATGGTGACATGGGGGAAAATGCTGTAGGCACTTCAGCAATTTAAACATCCTCAAGCTGTGTCATTTAACCTCTCTGAGCCTGAGTTTCCCCCACTGTAAATTGATAATTATAAGGCCTGTAGCAGCCCCATAGTTATTGTCAATATTAAATTTAATAATATATAGAAATGTCTTTTCAAAACTAAAGTATAGCATTCACTTTAACAAATGTCGATTATTATTCTTGCAAAAGGTTTTCAGTTATATTGATATTTTACATGCCCCCCAAAACAGAAAAAAAGACTATTACCCTTCACATTTTGCTTATGAAGAAATTATGAATCAGAAGTGATCATATAAAGTTTTAAACAAAGTATAAATGAAACATTGTTATGATATTAATTGGAATTTAATGGGAAAAATCAAATAAATATTCAATACGTTAAGGATCTATCATTTCATTAGCATGGCATACCTCTGAGCCTTATTTGATTCTCTTGATAGGTTATTGAGGCAGAACAGCAGCAAACAACAACAAAAAAATCAACAGTCAAGTGACCATGCTTCTGGTGATTAACTTTTCTGAACTTATCCAGGTTAGTCCTTACAGGTCAGACACTCTTTTTTTATAGTGGGTTATTTTTTTAAAGTTTTATTTGTTTTGTTTCTACATCATGTTCACTTAATATCCTACTTGGCCATACCCTTCCTAACACCTCACACACTTTTCAAATTGTCATTAATCATGTGCAATTCTTTGAAAACCATATATTCATATTATATGAATAATTATTTGTTGGAGAACAGCTCTTGTTCTTATATATAAGTGCTAATCTTCTTTCTATTTTTGATTTAGAGCTTTACCATGGACCTCTGGTAAATTTATTTTCTCCCTCAGTAAGCAGTTTTCCTTTTTATCCTACCTGAATTGATTTTGTTCATACAAAAGTTTTTCTATCCCACATAACTAAAATTGTCAATTTAATCTTTTTGTGATTCCCCTCTTTGGTAAGGAATTCTCCCTCTTTCCATAGGTGCAAAAGGTATCTTCTTCTATTTTCCTAGATTTTAAAAGTGATATATCTTTTTATATTTATCTCATCTATTTTAGAAGTTACTGTAGTATATGCCATAAAACAATGATCTAATCCTATTCTTCCATATTTATTATTTTTGAGATTAGTGTTATTGTTTAGCAGTTGTAGTGCTAAAAAATAACTTTATTGTTTTCCAGGCAGTTTTTGTTGAAGTCATTTTCTAAGTAATTTACATTTTAGAATGTATCAAAATGTGAACTGATTTCTGGGTTCATTTTTAAACCTCTTTCATCTTATCAGGAAAAAAACAGAATTTTTATTTCATAATTAATCTTGATGTTTTAACTCCCTTCCATAATGAAATAAGGACTTTAATGAAGAACTATTTTATTTTATATTTAGGTAATTGATTTATCACATACACACATACATATATACAATATACACATATATGACTAAACACATGTATAACATATTTAGTGTAATATATGCATATATGTATATATATGTTTACACACAGATATATACACATAGGCATCTGTATGTGTATGTATACATACATATACATAAATGCTTGCATATTTATATAACTATATTTATTTCTATGTCTCTATCTCTATCTCTATGTATCTGTATCTTTGTATCTATCTATATTATTTCTCTATTTATAAGGAGGTTTTAGAAGAATTCCTAGACATCTCCATGATATATTTAATATTTTCTCATGATATAGATTGTAGTAATGAATCTATGGATCATCTGATTATTGTATCCAAAGTGATGAAATTGTCATAGGAGGCAAACCCCCTACCTATTAAAAAAATGTTATAGATATACCGAAATATCCTGTTATATTCTTCAGTTATTTCCTCCAGTTCACAATGGAATCACTTCTCCAAATGCTATATTAAATTGCTGGGACTCTGAAGTGAAGTACTGTATGGAATACCTTTTTTTTTTTTTTTAACTTTATGCAGCAGGAAGCTATTATTCTTGTCCTTGATTAGATTACGGGCAGGTAGGCATTATAAAAGAGATCCTTATTGTCAAAATTCTTCTTTTCCAATCCATTTAGGGAATATGGATGCCTAGAAACCCATGAGATCCTACTGTGGAATCATGATTTTTGGCCTGTGATGAAGTAGTATTGTGTTTAATCCTAATCAGCATAATGACCAATTTGGATTCCAAAAAGCCCATGATGAAACATGCTTCCTTAATAAATGCTTTTTTGTTTGTTTGTTTGTGGGGCAATGGGGGTTAAGTGACTTGCCCAGGGCCACACAGCTAGTAAGTGTCAAGTGTCTAAGGCCGGATTTGAACTCAGGGAGTCCTGAATCCAGGGCCGGTGCTTTATCCACTGTGCCATCTAGCTGCTCCAAAATATGCTTCCTGAAAAGGAAATGAAAGGCTGGGTATGTGTGAATGTATGTGTGTTTGTATTTGTGTGTGTGTGTGTGAGAGAGAGAGAGAGACAGAGAGACAGAGACAGAGACAGAGACAGAGACAGAGAAGGGCGGAAGAGGGGGAGAAGGGGAGGGAGCTTTTTAGGACATAGTAAATGTGGAAATGTCTTCTTTGACTAAACATGTGTCTAATACAGGCTTTTGAATACTGAATCAGTTCATGTCATCAAGAAGATTCTAGATGATCCCTTGTCAAAGAAGCTGTCAGGAAAGATACTACTCAAGTATTTGGCAGGAGCATCCTTGAAGTTCTCCATCTGAAATTCCGTAAAATGAGGTCATGTTCTCAAAGGAACAAGCTTCCATTAGGAAACCCATTTTAAAAAGAGCATTAAATTTCGGTTTATAAAATGGTGTATTATTTTCTCTTTTTCCCCCCTTCTAACTGAAAAATAAAAACACTGACTTTTTTTTCAGCAGTGTAGTTAAGCAATTTCTTTTATGATAACAGTGCCTATTATATATAGTACAAATCATACAAGTGGTGGGTTTTGCAGCAATGGAAATGAAACAAAAGAACCTATTGTGCTGTTAATAAGAATGCTTGGTGCTATAACTATTAAAAGCCTCAAATTATATTTGAAGCTAAGTAGCACATTTATTTTAATTAGCTGATCTGAAAAGTTTTCTGCAGAAGGAAGCATATCTGGGAACATAGGACTAGAAGAGTAAAAGTATTTTATGCTAACTTTCTAAATTCAATTTCAAGCTGTGGTCATTACGAAATAATTAGTCATTATATGTGAGCCCAAACTCACACCCTTTGCAGATCATTCCCTATTTCTGCTCACTGACTCCAAAACAAGACTCTACTGCACAGACTCAAGGCCTGGGACTTATAAATCTTATATGTCTGATTCACTTCATTCCAGGTTCTCTTTTCCCCCAAAGACATATGGCCTCCCACAGTGCAGAAATTGTAAAAGGTGTGGGAGTTGGCTGCCATTTTCTCTGGATCTCAGAAACTCCAAGAATATATATTTTTTTCTTATTTTTAATTAATTTTATCATAAAGTATATAAAAACATAATCAGGTTTTTCAGATGTATAAAAAACCCAGCATATTCTTGAGCCAAAAAAACAAAACAAAAAACAAAACAAACAAATGGATGTACTTTTGATACAATAGAAATTGGAGCCAGTAGATCAGGGTCTGAATTCTGACTCTGCTACTTGCTAACTAGGTGACTTTGATTCATTCATTTAATTTTTTCTGGGTTTATTTCCTCATTTGTAAAAGGAGGGACTAGAGCAAATGTACTCTAACATTTTTTTCTTTTTATTTTTGGAGGCAATCAGGGTTAAGGCACATGTTCAGAGTTATACAGCTAGTGAGTGGCTGAGGTCACATTTGAACTCACGTCCTCCTGACACCTTGGCTGGGGCTCTATCCACTACACCACCCAGGTGATCTTCCTCTAAGATTTTTTAGGCTTTATATCTATGATCCTACACCTAAGGAACAACATGTAACTTATGACAAGCCTAAGAAACTAAACTGAGACATTAAGAGAACCAGTCTGAGGTCTCTTGCCTTTGAAGAATTTACAAGGAGAAAGGGGAAAAATGCTCAAGAATGGCATAAGTTTTATAAGTGTGACTTCCCTCAACTAGTCAAAGAGTAATATATTAGAGCATTGCTGACCCATCCAGTTATCTGAGTTATTTAGATACTCTTTTGCTGATTCAAAAGTGAACAATAGAGTTCATCATAAACAATTTCACCAACCATCATCGCTTAGCATATCTTGACTGCATCTGCCAAAGTAACTCCAGAGTTGTTAAATCCACAGGAAAGGCAAGTCAGGCAGACTGCTAAATCAATTTGAACATTGAGTCACCGGATGGTCCAAGCTAAATTATTAGATTCCCTGGCATTTTCCTGGTATTGACATTATCTGAAACCTCCAGGTGAAAGGCAGGATGCCAGGTGAACATTTAGGAAATTTATTGGCCCTAAATATGGGCATCTACCTATTAGGTTCTGTTGCAAGTATCCTACCTCATTTTGAGAAGCAAGAGAATAAAGATATTTTCTTTTAGACTGCAGTGTTTCACTATCAAAGAAAAGCACTTTATGGGGGAGGGTAAAGTATGTCTCTTTTAGAGCTAAATCTAACGAAAAATGAAAAATGCTTTCCTTCCTCTCTCTTATTTGGCATCAATGCCAACAAGAAAATCTTATTTGCTGATAGTTGACAATCCCTTCTTATGCTATCTGCTCTGCCTTGGCTTGTGAAAAATGTTAGAAGAAAATGCGTTTTACCTTGAAAAGTATCTGGAATGCGTCACCTAGGCATCTTTTGTTCCATTTTATTATATATACATATGTCTGCTTATATGTATATAAACACACAGAGAGATACACATGCACATGCATTTGCATACATATATGCACACACATGCAATACATGTATGTATGTGAGCAAACCTATACACATATATGTACACATGTGTGTAAATATGGGTATATATGTGTGTGTCTGTCTATCTATCTAAACACGCATATACACTCAAACCAAAGTGCATGGAAAAAGGAAGCTCAAAATTGACAATTCAGCCTTTCAAACTTTTAATATCATTGTGCATAGCCATATTTTTAGATAACTGAATAGATTCCTTACCCAAATAACAGCTATTTTCATATAATATTTTTTGATAAATAAGATTCCAATGTAAATAGTATTTTTCTATGTTTTGCTGCACATGTGTAGCTGACCAGGATAACTGGGAGGAGCAGAAATGGTCACCATTCCTGCTTCTGTTCCTTCTTCCAGGTGGAAGTTGTTTCCTTGCTTTCCTAACAATCTCTTTACCCCCTTTTCTTCGATTTTTTTGTTTCTGGCTTCTTCAGTTATCCACTAGAGATTTAATTACCTGTTTATTTGCTTATGCTACATAAGTAGCTATTTACTTATTTTTTAATGGCCAGCTTGGATGCTCACTTTAAAGTGGGGTTTTAGGAGAGAGAAGCTGTAGGGATGTAGGGTAATTCCAAAGAAGACTGAGAAAAAGATGTTCAATTTGGCCATCCAATCTTTCATCATCATTGTGATCATGATCACCACCACCACCACTACCATCATCTTCTCCTACTAGATTGAAAGAATTGTCTTTCTTTTGTTAAGGGCTAAAATTCTAGCTAGTCTGTCTAAAATATCTAATGAGTGGTCGCCAATAAATTATAAGCTTCAGCAAGAGTTAGACTTTTAAGCGTTTATTAAAGAGAATAAGAATTTGATAAAGAGAGAGAGAAAGGCCTAGATTCCTATCTATTAAAGGGAGAGCACATTTTTAGCTCCCTTCTCTGCCAGAGTCCCCAGGAAAGAGCATCAGAGCGAGCGCCAGTCTCTTCCTTCCTCCTCCCACTAGCCCGCGTCACTTCCTGACGCCAAAGAAAGACTCCTGGTCTTGCCTCAAAGACCTTTGCTTCATGGGCGGAACTCTTTACAGTAAGTCTCCAGCAGGTGGTGTCATTCCAATCGTTACACTTTTTTGCATTTTCTTACTATCTTAGTCATTAGTTGTCACATAATATATATTTAATGAAAGTTTTTCAAATTTATATATTATCCTCCAAATTTTTAGTGAATGTGAGACTAGAAAGAACTTGAAAAAAACCTGTATACCTTTCTATGGACTTAATCTTTGGGGAAATAAAAACAAATGAAAACAACCAATCTAACAAACAAATCCATCCTTCTAGCCAAGAAAATTTTCCATACTGCATTTAAGTTTTATAAACAAGACCAAAAAAAATTTAAAAACACTTGAGATGTTGTCAGGTTATACTGCATTGAAATGTTGGACATTTCTGCAGACAAAACAAACAAAACCCAAAAAACTAAAAAACCCTTTAGAACATATATATATCTATGTATCTATATCCATATCTATATCTATATATAGATATAGATATATATTGCAGAGCAATGAGGGTTAAGTGACTTGCCCAGTGTCACACAGCTAGTAAGTGTCAAGTGTCTGAGGCCGCATTTGAACTCTTTTCCTCCTGAATGCAGGGCCAGTGCTTTATCTGCTGTGCCACCTAGCTGCCCTGCATAGTTTATTAATGACTAAGAATATCTAAGAGATTAGTAATATGCCAACATAGAGTTTGTAGAAGTTTGCTTCAAACACAGCTAACTTGGGATTTTTATTCATACCAAGGGATGATGTTTTGTTTTGTTTTGTTTTTCCAAGCAGCTCATCTCAGGACATGTCTTTCCAGCCAACTAGCCTTCAACTTTTCCACACATCAGCTTCAGCTCATGAGGTTGGCTATATCTGACCTCCAGCCACACTTTACATTACTCACTGGTCATCTTCTCACAAGCTACCTTTCCACTTGGCTCAGTCCTGTCTATCCCTTCTCAACCCCTTCCTTAGTCCCAATCTACTCCAGTTCTGGGATAACAAATGAATATTGCCATTGATGCTGGAAAATGTGTTTCAATTGATTCTCTTTTGACTCTAATCACCATTCCAATACCTTTCCAAACTAAATGATATTTCTCTTGCCACAACTGCCCTATTTATATTACCTTCTCTTTAAGAATGCAATCTCCTGGGGGCAGCTAGATGCTGCCATGGATAGAGCACCGGCCCTGGAGTCAGGAGTACCTGAGTTCAAATCCGGCCTCAGACACTTAACAATTACTAGCTGTGTGACCCTGGGCAAGTCACTTGACCCCAATTGCCTCACTAAAAAAAAAAAAAAAAGAATGCAATCTCCTTTCAGGTAAGTACTTGAATCCAGTTCTTTCTGAATCAGAATTTATCCACTCCTCAACTCTTTCATATTCTTATCATGTAAACTTTTCCTCCTATAAACCAAAATGTTTTGTTATTCAGTTGATTCTCACTCTGCTCTGACACAGAACCCATTTGGGGTTTTCTTGGCAAAGATATTGAAATGGTTTGCTGTTTCCTTCTCCAACTCATTTTACAGAGGAAGAAACTGAGGCAAACAGGGTTAAGTGAGTTGCCCTGGGTCACAAAGCTAGTAAGTGTCTGAGGCTGGATTTGAACTCTGGAAGATGAGTTTCCCTGACTCCAGCCCCTCTATGCACTGAGTCTCCTAGCTGCCGCAAAGCAGTGAGACTTCATCAGCTATAATTTCAATTGAAACTCAACGTGATGCAGTTGATGGAGCAGTGGGGTTAGTCATAAGATGTTTAGGTTTGGATGCTTCCTGGTGGTGTGACGTCATTCAAGTTTGTTAAATTCAATGATCCTCGGTTTCATCATCTTTGAAACCTGGATCAAATGGTACTTGCCTGCTTGGAGTTGTGGGGAAATCCTCTATTTTGCCTTAAGAGATTCCCCCCACCCCGACCCCCATAGTCCTCAGTATTTTCTCGTACAACTACTTCCCCTCTAACAACTTCTAAGCATGAATTTGAACCTAAATATGGTTTTCCCTTGTGACTGCGCAATCTCATGTGACTGAAAAGACTAATGCTGGGAATTTGAGAGCTACTGAGATCTGAAAGGTATCTCTATTCACGTCTTCTTTTCAATAACCAAGGCCACCTACTTAGATATATAAAGAACCACTTGAGCATTTGATATTGGTTGTAGGCAGGTGTCAGCTTCTCTCCTTCCTACCATTTTGTCTCACTTCAGCTAAAATACTGAGATTCTCCTATGAATATTCAAATTCCTCACACTGACTGACCTACACAAAAGAGTGGTAAAGTAGATTGTACTCACATTTTCCTGAGTGCTAAATTGTTCTTCCTAGGGAATGAATAACAGCTTATAATTAGCTATTTTTGAATACCACTATTAAGAGTTACTTAGAAGAAAAACAACCCTTAAACTTTAATAATAATAATAATTTCTAAATGTTCATGTCCTAGGTGAATAGATCAGAACAATTTACACTTTGATATGTGCTTTCAAAAACCTTTAGAAGACTTAAGTCTCAGGTCTAAATAACCTGCTACTTTTCAGAAGTTCACCTTAGCTGTTTGTTTTGATGCTATGAATCCAGATTATTGTGTATATATATATATATATATATATATATATATATATATATACACACACACATTTTATATGTATATGTATACACAAATCATATATATTGATATATTTAGTCTGAGAAAATTACACTGGAACATACATTCTGTAGGACTGAGTAAAAATTGGTTTTAAACATAATGCAATTTTCTATAATTAGCTCATCATTATTAATGCCTAATTGAATGGATAATAATTGGAAGGAATTCATTTTGTTTTAATGTTAACTAGGGAGTTAAATTCTGTAATAATTAGATTTAGCTTTATATAAATTAGTTATGCTACTATTTGGCCTACAGTGCTGTGTTTTTTAATCAGAGAATACCCACCCTTGAGTCATTTACACAGAAAGAAACTGAGGCCTATATAAAACCATATCTTAGGCAACAGTAGCAGATCCCAAACCAGAACCTATGATTTCTGCCTCTCAGAGTTCCATTATATCATTCTACATTGGGGGAATTTTCTCCTATGATTCTTTATTAGCAATAAATGTATATTTTCCCTGTCTTAATGAGCTTCGAAAAGTTAATTAACATTCCTTTAAAATTTGGCAATGGCTACTCAGAGTATTTCATAACTGTTCATATGGTAGTCTGTGAACTCCTTGAGCATGGGTACTGTCTTTTGGCTCTCTGTATCCCTAGGGTTTAGCAAAGTGTCTGACACATAGCAAGTACTTAATAAATGTTTGTTGCTTATCATCATGATTCCACAAAAATGGTTCTAATAATATTCCATTTATTGACCATAACAATGATCAGTTAGATTTACTCTTTAACAACCAGACTAGTGGTAAGAGTTTAGCCCTTCAGGGATGAGAAGAATTGAGAATACAAGAACTGCTTTTAATGACTAAGTCTCCTGTTGGATTAGGAATAATAACTTATATAGAGTATGATTATAGTTTAGAAAATATTTTCCTTAAAGTAACTATTCTGGAATCAGTTGTAGCTATATAATTATCCTCATGTTATGCATGGGGAAAACTGAAGTTCTGAAAGGCAGTTAAAATGACTGAAAGGTCATACACTTGATGAAAATAATAAATCTAATAATAGTTATCATTTATATCATGTATATGATATAGTGTCTATAGGTATTACGCTAAACAGTTTACAAATATCATCTCATTTTATCCTCACAACCCAGGAAGTAGGTGCTATTTTATGCTTGCTTACAATTAAGGAAACTGAGGCATACAGATTGAGTAACTTGCACAGCTAGTAAATGTCTGAGGATGGATTTGAATTCAGGTCTTCCTGATTCGAGGCCCACTGCCACCTAGGTACCAGATTAAGAATTGAACTCAGTTCTACCTTGCTGTAAATCCAATACCCTTTCCACTACAACTTGTTGCCTCTCAAAGGTGGAGTGTGATTTAGGCATGTGATGTAGTGTGATTGTCAGGAGGCTCTGGCAAGTTTCTCCCTACTGATCCCACCTTTAGATTCTATGTGCTAGCCTGATTAGAGGCCCCTACCCCAACCCATTTCTCTCTTTCAATATCTATCTCCCCCCCTTTCTCTCTGTTTCTGTCTCTGTCTTTCTCTGTTTCTGTCTTTGTCTGTCTCTTTCTCTCTGTCTCATTCTGTCTCTTTCTGTCTTTCTCTGTGTCATTCTGTCACTGTCTCTGTGTCTGTCTCTCTCTGTCTCCCTCTGTCTCCCTCACTTTTCCCCCCTTCCCTCTTCTCCTATCTTTTAAAATGCTATTGTATTTTGTGTTACTAGACCTTTTTATAAGGAGCACATATTTATTGGTCCTTATATTCCTGAGGAAATGAAATGACATCTCATGTAACCATTGTATCATTTGGAGCTGGGATAGATTTAAAGAATTCAGTTACTACAAAATTCCACAGTGTCAAAGTAGAACTTTTATTACTCTGAATTTGTTTCTACAGAATCTATCTGTAGGGATAGGGAACCACCTTCCATAGCGCTGTAGTTCTTTGGCTTATTGATTACTGTTTTATATTGTATGTTATATACTTGCTCAATGGGTGGCAAAAATTATTTTGGAACTGATCCTAAGGCTATACCATGCTCATGACTTTACAATTGAACAGGATCTTAAAGAGATTGTGTTTTCCTGTCCCTTCATTTTCCTTGGCAATATTTTCCTGAATCACAGTTCTTTGGAAGAAGAAAGAAATTACATACTCACGTGCATCTTCTCTTGTTGTTGTTGTTCCAGTTATGTCTGACTTTCTATTTGGGTTCTTCTTAGCAAAAATATGTGAATGAACTCATTTTACAGAGGAGGAAACTGAGGCAAACAAGGTTAAGTGACTTGCCTAGGGTAAACAGCTAGCAAGGCTCTGAGGCCAGATTTGAACTCAGGTCTTCCTGACTCTAAGGCTGGAGCTCTATCAATTGCACTGTCTACATGTATGAGTATGCTGGAGCCAGTTTATACTAGTTCACGGGAAATGATTTAAAAATTTTCAGTATGTGTGTACACCTCAGAGATTGGCAAATACTGCATACAAATTAGGGCCATATTTATAGATGTGTTGATGGTATAGGCCCATGAAAATGATAGCAAATGCTAATAATTCAGATTAAACTTAAAAGTGTGTCATGTCTACAATTTCTTGTCCTAGAGAGACAATAGGTAAGCATTTAGCAGCACATGTACATATGTGCATATGTGTAAACACACATATGTATATTATACATATATATGCCATATCAGTGTATCTATGTATACTTACAAATAAGGCAACTTATCATAATAACATAATATGTTATAGTGTTAAAACTAGCCTGGTGGTTCCACTCCAGTCCTTTTAGTTCATTATAGTACTTTTCTTATCTCATACATTGTATATAATGGATGACTTTTTATTTATTATTAAGAAGGAAAAACTAATAGAGGTATTGTTGATCATTTATTTTAGCCATAAAACTACTAACACAATGAGCTATGCCTTACTTACCTCAAGCAGCATTACAGGGACAATTTTGCCTTTATCATTGTGTCGCTGTTTCACATAGTTGGCAGTTAATAAAGGCTTGTTGTACTGAGTTAAATTACATTGATCTGAAGCAATTGGCTTTGTATTAACAAAAGCCAGGTGGGGAATAGAACGCAGAGAAGCAACTGTAGAATTTCTGATTAGTTTATGTTACATAGACACAGTGTAGATTAATAGCTCTTGCTTACAGTCTTAATCTTGATACTTACTCAGTCACAACATCAGAATCAGAATGGACCTTGGAGGTCATTACATCCAATCCATACCTGAACAGGAATCTCCTTGTCAACAACACTTCACATTTCCATTTGAATACTTTCAGTAGGTACTGTTACCTACTGAGGCAGCTCATTCCACTTTTAGACAGTTATGATTAGAATATATTATTTCTGAGTTAAATCAAAATCTTCCTTATTCCCATTTTACTCCCATTTTCATTTGGTATCAAGAAGAACGTATCCTTTCCCAAAGTCTTGAAGACAACTATCATAGCCCAAGGATCCTTAGTCAGTTGTTCAGATAGGTTTAGGATTCTCATGATCCTGGTTACCTTCTATTGAATCCGCCCGGTTTTTCAACCACTTTTCTAAATGTGGAACTCAGATACTCAAGTATAATGCCTCAAATTTCTTCTATCCAGCCTATCATATAGAAAATTAACTCCTCATTGCTCTTCTCTAGTACTGCCAAAAAATAATCTTATTTGTCTGATATTACTCATTTTTATACCTTAGTTTTTTCAACCAATTACAAAAAATGAGTAATGTGATTTTTTAAAATCATAAAGTAAAGATTTATATGCATATAGAAATAATTATGCTTTACAATTCATGTATACATCATGGACCTAAGTCATTAATCCATCATATTTAATTAATGATCATTTTGTGATCTCAAAAGTTTGTGTATATAAATGATTACTTGTTTCTGACCCTAAGAAGTTAAATAGAAATAATACTAGCTTTGCTTTCCACAAGAATTTCTGGGTTATAAATTCCTACAAAAAAATGATGTGACCAGTTGCAATTAAATAAAAGTTGGAAGGCTTTTGCCCACAATGTGAATGTATCCTGTTTCAGTGTTTGACAGTCTGGAAAACTTATATTGTTTGGTTATTTTAATCTTTGTTTACCTTTATATCCCCCAGTTTGGGCTTTGCACAGAAATAAATATATGCATGAGAAAAGTTATTCTTACGGGAATTCTTAGTCATACAAAACCATAAATTCTGGAAATTCCAATAAGGATACTATCATTGGAATGTATCCACTTGATTTCCAGACATCCAAAGTGAGAATTAAATCACATAAACATTCTAAAATGTTGGCTATGCATTCTGATTTAATCTATTCATTTTGGGGAATCACCTATCATTCTATAAACATAGTCAATTTCTGTGTCAAATTAAAAAAAATCTTTTCAAGTCTTGGTAGGTAGAAAAAGACTTTTGAACTACTGCGTTCATTCAATTTAACATTTATGTCATGGATATTGCAATTGCATTTTCAAAAACTCTTAAGCTGATTATTTCATTGAAGCATAATATACAGCCTTTCTTGCTCTCCTATCTAGCTTAGGCTGAAAGTCCAGCAGTACATATAGACCTGAAACCACATTTTAATAGCATGTAAGCTATGACACACTTCATTTCTCACTTAGTTTTGTTTGATGCATTTTCTGCAACATGTTAGCCTGCTCTTTTTAGGGCTCACCATATTAACAGCAGACATTGCAGGAACACATGATCAGGGAACTTATAACGTCTGAGTGGAAATGACCCATCAGCTGAAGTCACTTAAATGGGGAGCTACAGGTCTACTACCAGGAATTGTTAATTTAATATGGAAATTAGAAAGACTAGGCCCATGACTGATGATGCAGACTAAGTCCTGGTCTGCAGCATAGTTCATATAGATTTCCACTTGAAAATAATTAGGTTCATGTAACATCTTGGAAGTCACTTTAGATTGAAATGGGGGGCAGAGCCAGATGGTAGAGAGTAGCCAGCAAATGGCTTGAGCTCTCCTTCTGTTCCCTCAAAAAGAACATTAAATCAAGCCTCTAGACATATTCTGAAACTATAGACCCTGCAAAGAGACAGAGAGGACCCAGTCTTCCAATCAGAGATAATTTAGAAGACTTCAGGAAAGGTCAGTCTTACTTGGGCAAAAAGGGAGGCACAGCACACCACTGCTGCGCAACACTGAGGGGGTCAGAGCAAGTCAGCAGGAAGCTGTGGGCCACAGCTGAGTACCTGAGGCCCCTGGACCCTGGCTAAACAAACTGGTGGCACAGCAGGACAGTGGTGAAACCCACCTGCATCAGCCAGGAGGTCAGGTTGCCAGCTGGATTGCCACCCATAGGACAGGCACGACCAGGCCTACCTATCCCAGTGCACAGCCAGCAAGGCCAAGGTGTGGAGCGAACTCCACAAGTCTAGAGGCCTCCAGTGTAGAAAGCCAGTGGCACAGCCCGATACCCCAGAACAAGAAGCTATGAACAGAGACCCTGGTGCCCCAGAGCAGAGCCTCAACTTAAAAAAAAAAAGCTGCAGTATGAGTAGAACAAAAAGAGCTCTCACCATTGAGAACTTCTGTATTGACGGGGAAGAGGCAAATGCAGACTCAGATGAGGATAATACTCCCAAATTACCCACATGTGAAGCCTCAAGAGGGAAGATGAATTGGTCTCAAGAACAAAAAGTCATCTTGGAAGAGCTCAAAAAGTATTTTAAAAATCAATTGAGAGAAATGGGGAGAGAAATGAAAGCAACACAAGAAAATTATGAAAAAAGAATTGGCAGCTTGGAAAAAGGAAGCACAAAGATTGACTGAAAGAACACAATTCCTTTAAAAAATTCATCTGGCCAAATGGAAAAAAAAGGTGCATAATCTCACTAAAGAAAACAATGCCTTAAAAATTAAAATTGGACAGTTAGAAGATAAGGAATCCATGAGACACCAGAAATCAGTCAAACAGAATCAAAAGAATGAAAAAATAGAAGAAAATGTGAAATACCTCATTGGAAAGACCTGGAAAACAGATCCAGGAGAGATAATTTGAGAATCATTGGACTGTCTGAAATCCATAATTAGAAAAATAGTCTAGACCCCATATTCCAGGAAATTATTAAGGAGAACTGCCCTGATGTGATAGAATCAGAGGATAAAATCATCATTGAAAGAAACCACCGATCACCTCCTAAAAGAGACCCCACAAAGAAAACTCCAAGCAATATTGTAGCCAAATTCCAGAATTATCAGGTGAAAGAGAAAGTACTTCAAGCAGCCAGAAAGACACAATTTAAGTATCATGGAACTACAGTCAGGATTGCTCAGGACCTGGCTGCTTCAACATTAAAGGACTGCGGGGCTTGGAATATGATATTTTGGAAGGCAAAAGAGTTTGGATTTCAGCCCAGAATCTATTACCCAGCAAAACTGTGCATTCTCTTTCAGGGGAAAAGATGTGCATTTGATGACATTGGGGACTTTCAAGGTTTCCTGATGAAAAGACCAGATCTGAATAGAAAATTTGATCTTAATATACGAGACTCAAGAGAAGTTTAAAAAGGTAAACAGGGGAAAAGCGTTACTCAATAAGATTAAGCTGTTTACATCCCTACATGGGAAGATAATACTTATAACTCTTGAGAACTGTATATGTATTTGGACAGAAGGAAGGATTATACACAGAGGGTATAAATATAAACTGTTTTGATGTGAAGATATCAAGAAAATTAAGGGGTTAAAAGGGAGTTTATGGGGAGAAGAGGAAAGGGGAGCTGGAATGGTTTGAAGTAAATCATATGAAGAGGTGAAAAAAACCTATTACAATAGAGGGAAAGAAGGGAAGGGTGAACATTGTTTCAACCCTAGTCTCACTAGATTTGATTCAAAGAGGGAATATATATATATATATATATATATATATATATATGTATTCCCTCTTTGAATCAAATCTAGTATATAATCAAATCTAATATATATATATATATATATATATATATATATTCATTTGGATAAAGAAACTTAGCTTATTCTTTAGGGAAGTAAAAGAGAAAGGGGAAAGGGGGGACTGATACAAGGGAGGGCAAAAGAAAGGGAGAAAAGGGTAAAGAAAAGGGAGGGGGTGATAAAAAGGGAGGGCAGATTGGGGGAGGCAGGGGTAAGAAGCAAGATGTTGGTGAGGAGGAATAGGGTGAAAGGGGGGAGTACAAAGGGGGTAAATAGAAAGGAGGGGAATAGACAGCTAGTAATAATAACTGTGAATGTGAATGTGATGAACTCTACCATACAACAGAAGCGAATTGCAGAATGGATTAAAAACCAGAATGCTACAATATGCTGTTTACTAGAAACACATTTGGAGCAGAGAGATACACAAGAGTAAAGGTAAAAGGCTGGAGCAGAATATATTATGCTTCAGCTAAAGTAAGAAAAGCAGGGGTAGCAATCCTTATCTCAGCCAACGAAAAGACAAAAATAGATCTCATTAAAAGAGTTAAGGAAGGAAACTACATCTTGCTAAAGGGCACTATAAATAACATACATGTACCAATTGGTATAGCAACCAAATTCTTAGAGGATAAGTTAAATGACTTACAAGAGGAAATAGACAGTAATACTATACTAGTGGGGGATCTGAGTCTTCCCCTCTGAGAATTATATAAATCTGGCCACGAAATAAATAAGAAAGAAGTTAAAGAGGTAAACAGAATACTAGACAAGTTAGACATGATGGATTCTGGAGAAAACTGAATGGGGATAGAAAGGAATATACCTTTTTCACAGCAGTACGTGGCACATTTTCAAAAACTGGCCATGTATTAGGGCACAAAAACATCACAGTCAAATGTAGAAAGGCAGAAATAGTAAATGCATCCTTCTCAGATCATGATGCAATAAAAATTACATGTGATAAAGAGTCATGAATAGGTAGACTGAAAATCAATTGGAAACTAAATAATTTCATTCTAAAGAGTGAATGGGTCAAACAACAAATCATACAAAAAATCAATAACTTTATCTAAGAGAATGACAATAATGAGACAAAATACTAAAACCTATGGGATACAGCCAAAGTAGTGTTTAGGGGAAATTTTATAGCTCTAACTGCTTACATGAATTAAAAAGAGAAAGAGGAGATTAATGAATTGGGCATGCAACTTAAAAAGTTAGAAAAAGAACAAATTAGAAA
This sequence comes from Dromiciops gliroides, assembly GCF_019393635.1. Lineage (NCBI taxonomy): Eukaryota > Metazoa > Chordata > Mammalia > Microbiotheria > Microbiotheriidae > Dromiciops > Dromiciops gliroides. Next base: position 213,738,062 of record NC_057866.1, on the reverse strand, counting down.
TCCCTAATTAAATACTAAATTAGAAATCCTGAAAAGGAAAGGAGAAATTAATAAAATTGAAAGCAAGAAAAGTATAGAATTAATCAATAAAACTAAGAGCTGGTTTTATGAAAAAAACAATAAAATAGATAAATAGAAAGAAAAAACCAAATTACCAATATCAAAAATGAAAGGGATGATTTCACCACCAATGAAGTGGAAATTAAAGCAATAATTAGCAACTATTTTGCCCAACTGTATGCCAATAAATTTAACAATCTAAATGGGGAAAAGGACCAACATGTACAACAATATTTATAGATGCTCTTTTTGTGGTGGCAAGGAATTGGAAATTGAGGGGCTGCCCATCAAGTGGGGAATGGCTGAACAAGTTGTGGTAAATAAATGTAATGGAATTCTATTGTGCTGTAAGAAAAATGAGCAGGAGGAGTTCAGAGAAACCTGGAAGGACTTGGATGAACTGATGATGAGTTAGATGTGCAGAACCAGAAGAACATTATACACAGTATCCTCAACATTGTGTGTTGATCAACTGTAATAGACTAGATTCTTCTGAGAAATGCAATGGTTCAAGACAGTTCCAAAGGACTCATGATGGAAAATGCTCTCCAAATCCAGAAAAAAAAAAGTAACTGTGGAATATGGATGCTGATTGGACCATGCTATTTCTTTTGTTTTTGGTGCTTTTGTTTTTCTTTTTTGAGGTTTTTTCCTTTTTGTTCTGATTCTTCTCTTAAAACATGACTAATGCAGAAATAGGTTTAATGTTATTTTATATATGTATATATATAAACCTATATCAGATTTCTTGCTGACTGAGGGAGGGGAGGGAAGGAGAAAAATTTGAAATTGGAAATCTTATCTAGACAAATTTTGAAAACTATAAATAAATAAATAAACAAATAAATAAATAAATAAATAAATACATTTTAAAATGAATGTTCACATGAGAAAATGGTTAGGATATAGCTTTCTTATCTATAATATTATACAAATTTAAGATATTCTTTTTTTTTGTTAGTTTCTTGTTTTGTTTTGTTTTTGTGGGGCAATGAGGGTTAAGTGACTTGGCCAGGGTCATACAGCTAGTAAGTGCCAAGTGTCTGCATCCAGATTTGAACTTAGGTCCTCCTGAATCTGGGACCAATGCTTTGTTCACTGTGCCACCTACCTACCCCCTATTCTTATTTCTTTATTCCCATTTCTCATTGAAGTGCTGAGAAAAACAATCCTAGAACAAGTCAGTATCCTAATACCTTCCTTTTGTTTTGTATTTTCTGAGATTTTGAACAGGTAGATAAAATGACTCAGAATTCAATAGAAGTATTATGAAAAAAAAAATATATATATATATGTGTGTGTGTCTGTGTGTGTGTATTCACATATTTGCTAGATATTGCTGATAGTATCTTCAAGGTTACCTCTAAACGTATAGAGGAAAGAAAGCAACAATGATTACAACAATGATATGTATAAGATTGTCATGAAATTTCTCTAATTCTTATGCCAGCAAAGTGCAAGATTTTGAAGGTAGGTTTTCCAGCTGAGGGGTTGGGGTAGTAGGAGAAACAACAATAACCTTGGACTGTGAACCTGTTATTCTAGGACCATCCTATTTAAGTTCAAGGACAGGAAATAATGCAAGGTGAATATCAAGCTGAAAATGATCAAGTTTAATCAGTTTCATGCCCAGAATGTGAAGTTTTGATTTTGTTGGTTTTGTTTTGTTCATAGCAACTTAAGGACACTATATACCAAGATATAGAAGGAATACCCTCTAAACTGGTTGAGTGTAAGCCCACTCCAATGACATTTTTAATCTTTTTTGGGGGGCAGGGGACTGGACAATGAGGGTTAAGTGACTTGACAAAGGCAACACAGCTAGTAAGTGTGAAGTGTCTGAGGGCAGATTTGAACTCAGGTCCTCCTGACTCCAGGGCGGTTGCTGTATTTTCTATGCCACCTAGTTGGCCCGACATTTTTAATCTTGATAGGATCATAGGTTTCAAACTGGAAGTAATGTAGGAATCCAATTTGTCCCAATTCCTTATTTTACAAATGCAGAAACGGAGACAGCTAGTTAAGAACGCCAGGTGTGATTTGAACCTATATCTTCCAGGCTCCAAATTCAGGGTCTTATCCACAGTGCAATGCTACTTTTCAAAATTAAGCTTGTTTTGGTATGTTAACATATTTAGGTAGTGTTTCTTTTCAAGTTTCCATGTATTATTAAAATTTAACTTCATCCCATACATTTAAACCTGGAAGAAATATTGAAAGTTATCCAATCTATTCTCCCTCATTCTTTAAATGAGAGCACTTATGACAGTAACATGAATTGACTGGATTAAATTCACATGGGTATAAAGTTGCCATGTCAGGATTTGAACCTAGATCCTGACTTTAGACTCAACATTTTGCTGCTCCCCCACTGCTTCATTTACAATGAATGGCTAGTGCTGCCTTTTAGGAATCATACATTTCAAATCGTTTTGACATATATGATTGCACTGCAGCCCCATACAAGGGTGGTCAGGGCTGCCTAAGTATTTCAAAGATAACACAGCTCACTTGCTATTTCTGGAATGTTCTAGGATGGTAAATATAGTTGTGAGGCAGCTGGCCAATAGGGTTCCAAAATTCTTTCTGTAACTTTATAAGTATGTTGTTTACTCTAGAACAAAAAAGGGAGAAGAAGCTTTAATTATTTGGGTCACTCACTGGGTGCAGAACCACACTTTCAGATAATTTGATGTCTATTTGACTTGGCAGTTCTGTGTTCTAATTGATATTGGGGTTAACTGGTGTACCCTCAGGAAAACAGAAACAAACAAAAACCCACTGGATTTCTGGAGAATGACAAAACTGTCTTGTGATCTATAGTTACTATGTGCCTCTCATCAAATGTTGCATGAATACTATGGGTGTGCATGTATGTACATATGTATAAAAACCTATGCATGTGTGTATATGTGTGTGTATGTGTGTGTGTTTTAATGATTTTCTATGTGTACGTCTTTCTTTTTTGTCAGTATAAGCTTGGAGACCCTACAGTAATTGTCACTCCAATTGTTGAATTATTTACATCATGTTATTATTATCCTTATCATATAAGTGGGAAATTTGAGGAAGAGGCTAAGTGGCTTATAACACATTTTAGCAATACTAGTTATTTTGCCACCTGTTAATACATCAGGAATCTGATTTCCTTGTTGGGCATTTCTTTGTGAACACTTTAACCCATTCATGACTTGAATGATGATCTTGGAAAGTCATTGCATTTGTCAACCTATAGTCAGTATGATTAGTTTGGTCCCTCAAAACTTAGATAGTCCTTTACCACAAACTTACCCACCACACACACACACACACAAACACTTCCATCATATTCCAAGCCTTTACAGTTTGATAGAATATGTAAAAAGTTCTCTTCCACTGGTATACATTTGTACAGCCTTAAAGGGCCCACAATCAACTCAACACCAAAGTGATATTGAAATAGTGGAACTAATTTGAATTAACAGCCCTTTAGTAGAACTTTGCATAATACCAAATTTAATCAGTAGGGGTAATATTTTGTTTTGTCATTACATTTCTAAAGGTCAGTTTTTGACATTCATTTGGTCCCACATCAAGTGTAAGTTAATTTTCCCTAGACAGGTATTATATATTTCTAAAAATTCCTTGTAGAAAAGGTTGTACTATAAATGTAACTGTTCTCACCACTAGTTTGTAGAGACATTTATGTGCATGTGCACACACATGACTTTATTAATATAGTATCATGAAAAAAATGGAGTTCCTTATTTCTATATATCCTGAAAGAAGATCCCTTCTAGTGATTTTAGTAAGTCTCAAAGTGTCAACACATTAAATGGTTTGCTGGAACCAGTACAAACTTACTCCCTAGTGAGATTTCCACTAAGAAGATAAAAATGATGCACTAAGCCCATCTTTTCCTTCCAGGCAGTCCCCAATTTAAAAATAATTGTGTTCTAAAAATTCATTTGTAAGTTGGTTATTTGGAACTCACAAGGCATTTCCCCATAAAAACAATATTATCTATGCTTTTTTGGTCCCTGGGCTACCTTACAAAAGCCTATTTAACTCATAAGACACTGGGCATATAGTATTTAAGTGCAAAGCATAAGTAATAATTGGTATATATGTGCTAGGGCCCATACACCTACACCTACACACACACACACACACACACAATCCTCATTCCCAAAAAATACCCACCTTTGTTAACTTTACTATACAGTTCTATTCTCTGTGTCTCACTGTCTCTCTGTCTCTGTTTCTGTCTGTTCCTCTGTTTCTGTCTCTCTGTCTCTGACTCTGTCTCTGTTTCTATCTCTGTGTCTCTCTCTCTGTTTCTGTCTATTTCCTTCTGTCTCTGTCTCTCTATCTCTGTTTTTCTTTCTGTCTCTCTGTCTCTGTCTCTGTCTCTCTGTCTCTCTCTCTCTCTTCCTTGTATCTCCCCTTGTTGCTCTCTGGCCTCTCAACACCACCCTCCTTAATGTCCCCACAAAAACAAAAACAAACAAACAAACCTATGAGTGAAGGAAGAAAAATGGACAGGGGAAATACAGCTACTGCTGGCTCAACAGCTTGATTTGTTTTTGAATTGAGTTCTCTAGCACCTGGAGGAGAGGAGACTTTTACCCTGCTATACCAGTCCCTCCTTTCTGCCTTCTATCTGTTTGCACTATGGTAGTGATTCTCTTTTCCTAGGGCCTGACAGGTCCTCATCCTCTCCTGTTTGTGTTCATATCTGACTCCACCCAATCTGCCTACCCCATCTGTGTTTCTCCTCTGGTGCTTGCTTCTCTGTCCCCTGTTCCCATGTGTCTTTGGACTTGTGCTGATCCCCCCCTCTCCAAGAATGCAAGGCCCCCTTCCTCCCTCCCTCCTTTCCCTAGGAATTCTGGCAAATTCATACTGTATAAAATATAGAAGTCTGATGAAAGGTCCACTTGCATAAAGCAAGACCTGGCTGTGGTGTGTTCATGAGCAAACAGGTATGCCATGTCCCTCCTGGATCAGCTCTACCAGTAATTCACGGAACCAGATGCCAATTCAACAAATCTTAAAAATAGAACTGATTCTCTTTTGTAGCCAGAAGAAAATAGTCTTATTATCTCACATACCAGTTAATAGTGATTATTTTTTGTTTGTTTGTTTGTTAGTTTGTTTTTAACCTGACTGGCCTTTTTTTTTTTTTGTCCTTTCATAAGTTGTCCCTCAATATTTTGGCTAAATTTCTACAACTCCTAGATTGATATTTAAATCTGACATGAAGGTTATGTAGATTTCTGAAAGGTCATGTCTACAGAGTTAAAACCTTGACTGGTTCCATTAAACTGAAAAGTCAAGGGTATAGGGCCAGTAAAGGGGAAACAACAGCAGATAAAACAGATGGGTCAGTTATCTAAGGGCGACTTGACTATGGTTGGAGAACTTCATTGCCTATTTTTTAGCCACCAGGAGACTTCCTGGTTTTTTATTCCCTCTTCCCCCAACATTAACTTAGTAAAATCTATCTTCTAAGACTTGGCTATAATTAAGAATCTTTGAAGTGTTGAAGACTATGTCATTTTAAATAAATCACATTAATTTTGCAAATCATTCTGAGAATCTTTTTAGATAAAACTGGAAAGAGCACAAGTACATAAGAAATAAGAGATATTGGTTGGTGTTTCTTTGATAATCATTAATGAATCTTCAAGGACATTGGTGCCAATACTATTTCCTTTTTTTTTTTTTCAGTGAGGCAATTGGGGTTAAGAGACTTGCCCAAGGTCACACAGCTAGTAAGTGTTAAGTGTCTGAGGCCAAATTTGAACTCAGGTACTCCTGACTCCAGGGCTGGTACTCTATCCATTGAGCCACCTAGCTGCCTCTGCCAATACTATTTCAATGGAAAACTAAGTTCCCAATGAGGAAGTAGAATTGTGACTTAAGAATAGCTAACCAATTAGTTAACTCAATATGCATCGTCAAAGAACCTACAATGTCCTTACACAAGGTCCTGGGAGAAAGGAGAAAAATGGGGAAAAATCTCTTTGCTCTTTCTGAGTTTACATGTAATTGGAGGAACATAATTTAAAGAACAAAAAGGTAATAACTATGGGGATTCAGGAAAGATATCAAAGAATCTGAAATCAACGCTAGAAGTGACACCAATTTAAAAGGACTCAATATTAACTTTAAAGTTATCTCAAGGAGGAAATAAGTCCAAAAGAATGGAAAATATCATTCCTTAATTTTCCGCTAAAGGGGTACAATTGAGAATATATCAGCAACTACTGACTCATCTGGAAGAAGGTTATAACAAATGCCTCTAGAAATATTTAGATACTATATATTTATATATATATATATATATATATATATGTGTGTGTGTGTGTGTGTGTGTGTGTGTGTGTGTGTATTTGTGTATATATATAACTGAAAATTGTGACCAATCCTGTTTGTATGGGGTGGAGATGGGGGCAAATCTTCTCATCTGTTCTCACTGTTGTAAAACTCTAGACTAGACTTTGGATTGTCAGAGGAAGGAGGCTTTTACTTCCATATACCCCCACAACTAGCTGGTGACAGCATTTGAAGGGAATCAGAGACTCTTCTTTCTTCAGGTCTGGGAAAGACAGAAAGACCTGAAGCATCTGGCAGGGTGTGTGTGTGTGTGTGTGTGTGTGTGTGTGTGTGTGTGTGTGTGTGTGTGTCCCTACCCACACATTTTTAAACCAATAACAGCCATTTCTTGTGGTTTCAAAACAAAACAATATCATTATCCCAAAATTCAGCTGAAAGAAGATGCCATTTTCATAGTTTTGAACATTAGAATGAATTTCCCCTCATCAATTAGATTGCATTTCTCAGATTCATCAGTCATGGGCACTTTCCAACACATCACACTGAAGCCTGAGAAAGAAAAGGAGACATTACACTGGTATGACAGGCATTTGAGCTCCATATTTGATGTTAACTATGTTATACATTCTTTAACAAATCACTTCATCTTCTTAGACTTCAGATTTCTCATCTATACAATGAAATGGTTAGACTAGTTGATCTTTAAGGCCTATTAAAGCCCTACTGCTCTATGATTCTGTAATTTTAATGAAGATTTGTTTAGATGACATAAAAATTACAGAAAATAATTTGATTTCCCCAAGACTTTATAGTCCTTCCTCAACTGGATTTGATGTTAATCTGAAAAATGAAGTTTTATTTTGAAGAGACAGAATGGTGTAGCAGACGGAGCACTAGAGAGGGTTAAATGTATGGTATTGGTGGGGAATATTTATTAAGAACACACTATATATGGGGCAGCTCGGTGGCACAGTGGATAGAGCACTGGCCCTGGATTCAGGAGGACCTGAGTTCAAATCCAGCCTCAGACACTTAACACTTACTAGCTGTGTGACCCTGGGCAAGTCACTTAACCCCAGTTGCCTCACCAAAAAAAAAAAAAGAAAGAAAGAAAGAAAAAAAAGAAGAACCCACTATATGCAAGTTTTATGCTGATAGGAAGGATTCAAAGCATTTTCACAATGCTTTGAAGGCTATTTGTGGGCCAAAGACCTTTAATGCATGTCAAGTACTTAGCAATTATATAGGCACTCTGACCAATAAGAAGGATATGACCCTGGAGATATTGGCTGAACACTTCCATAGTATTCTCAATGGACTATCATTAATCAATCAATGCTGAAGCCACTGGCTCCCTCATATTGAAACAACCTCTTTCTATCCAAGGCAGGTCCCGGAGTGTTGGTGGGAGATCTCTCTTAGTCACTGATGGCAATATTCCTGTCAGATCTTTCTCCTGTAAGATGATCATTTCCCTGAAAACCATCATGGTTTGAGGGATGGCTGATATGGTGTTTGTTGCCTCACAACTCCCTGAGAGCAACAGAGATCTGTACATAGTTTTTGATCTAACCACAGCCTTTAATACTTTCAACGACAAGGGTCTGTAGATCATGGCAAAATTTTGTTGCCTGTAGAAGTTCATCAATATTGTATACCAGTTTCATGATGGCATGCTTACACAGGTTCTGGATAATGGACAATGCTCTCTTGCTTTCCCAGTCACCAACGGAGTGAAACAAGGTTGTGTCCTTGTTTCCATGCCCTTTAGCATGACGTTTTCAGCAATGTTGTCAGACAACTTTAATGAGGACAAAAATGGCATCAAAGTGATCTACCACAGTGATGGTAAATTATTTAATTTGAAAAGGCTACAAACCAAGACTAAAGTCAAGGGAGAGTTGTTGCATGACTTTTTGCACTCAATGCAGCCTCTGAGACTGAGATGCAACTATTCAAGGATGAATTTTCTGCTGCTTGTGCTAGTTTTGACCGAAAAACTAACAACAAGAAAACATGTTTTACACCAGCCAGCACAATGCCATCCATATATGGAACCATTGGTTATAGCAAATAGAGAACTCTTGAATGCCATAAAGAGTTCACTTATCTTGACATACTTTCCAGAGTTAGCTCAGTGTTTGGGAGGCTCCAAAGGAAAGTGTGGGAAATGAGGTATTAGGTCCCTACTAAACCAAAGGTCTGTTGATTCATTTTGCTGACCTCATCATTGTAAGCCTGTGAAACCTGAACAGAACAGTATATTAATGCCATGGCAGGGAACTGAATTGTTTTCACTTGAATTCTCTTAGAAAGATTCTGAAGATCACCTGGTAAGATAGGGCTCTGGACACTGAAGTCTTTTCTCAAGCTGACCTGCCAAGAATTCAAAGTACTGCAGAGAGTATAACTGTGATGGGCTGTCCCAGTTGTTCAAATGATAACTTAAGTTTGCCTAAAAGACTGTTTTATAGAGAATTAACTCAAGGCAGTCATTCTCATGGCTATCAGAAGAAGCGATATAAAGACACCCTCAAGGTCTCTTTGAAGAACTTTGGAATTGAATGTGAGAAATAGGCGACATTGGTGCAGGACTGCCCACCCTGGTGTGCCTATATCAAAGAAAGAACTGTGCTCTATAATCAAAGCAGAATTGCAATAGCACAAAAGAAATGTGAGATGCAAATTTAGAAACATCTTTCTTCCAAATGATAATATGGACTATTTGTGCCTGACTTGTGGTAGAAGCCACCCAGCTTGTAATAGTCTGATTAGCCACAGCCAAAAACACTATACCTTGACAAAAGCATAGTGATGTCATTTTGGTCTTCTTGGAGCATGAAGGACAAACCACGATGACTATATGATAGACACTCTGCTTGACTCTAGTGGTATAAATATATAAAAAGAGTCTCTGCCCTCAAGGAGATTAAATTCAAAGGAAAGGATCACCAAGGAATTTTGTTCTGATGATTTATATTGAATATGAATGGAACTAAAGGGAAATGAATTGTCAACAGTTTTCCATTAATTATAGTAACATAGATTTGTTATCTGTTTCCAGAACAATATGTCTACCTGCTCTCCAAGCTATAGAAAAATTTCACGAAGGCTATCTATATGTAAATTAAAGAAATCCTTAAAGAGAATACTAGTAGGAAACAAAAATGATATTCAACAATGTCCCACATCTTTGCCATCTCATTAGCAGCTAAAGCATGTAAAGAATATGAGGACCCATTTTAAATTGTTTATTGATTATAAAAAACAATTTCCTTCAGGAAAGCAAAATACCTTTTATAAGCTTCCCCACCACATGCAAGTTGTTTCCTATCCATATGTTAAGGTTATTAAGTATTTCTTGGAGACATAAGAACAGAAATGACCCTGTTTAGTGACCTCTGATAATAAACATCAGGTGAGGCATAAGACAGGGAGATGTATACTCAGCAAAAACATTCACTACTTTAACAGAAGAGATCAAATAAAGAATTAAGGTCAAGTAGGGATTTTCTGTCAATGGGACTTCTTCCAGATACTCTTGTTTGTGGCTGTTTGTGTTGATTGCATCAAACTTCAAATATATTACAAAGCCTCCTAGAACCATCCTGTAGTGACTCAGAATGCCTATTGATCAGATTTCAATGAACACCTAACAAGGCACCAGATAGAGACTGTCCAACAGTATTTATATGTGGGACAGACAATATAGATATCACTGTACTGGACTGGTAATTGAAAGAGAGCTGCATTATTGTCAAAAAGATGGAAAGCGAATTTCCTGATATCAAGATTCCCATAATACCAAAGACCCATCTATTCAGAATTTTAATATAATTTCTATATAGCCACAAGACTTGGAATTATAGAAAATTAAATACAAGCAAACAAATTATATTAAATTTAAATTTAAAAAGTAAAAGAGAATCGGGGGCCGCTAGGTGGTGCAGTGGATAAAGCACTGGCCCTGGATTCAGGAGTACCTGAGTCCAAATCTGGCCTCAGACACTTGACACTTACTAGCTGTGTGACCCTGGGCAAGTCACTTAACCCCCATTGCCCTGCAAAAAAAAAAAAGAGAGAGAATCAAAGAGTGCAGTACAATATATAAACAATAGATAACTCCAAAAAATGAAGGATTAAAGGATTGCATCAAATAAAAGACAAGATAGTCTCCAGTCCCATACTGAACACAAGGAATGACAAGTAGATTTCTACTGCTATCCTTTTGATAGCAGGAAAAGGAAAAAAAAGGCTTCCAGAACACTAGGTGTATGCTTTTCAGAGAGCTTTTGGGGGATCGTGGAAAAGAGTCATATAGGATAGATAGACATGGATGAGTCTCAGTTTTCATTGTTTGAAAGCACTTTTAACTTCATGAGATCACAGAACTATTTAAATATTTAAGTATTCCAAAATAAGAGGTATAAAACGGGTACAGGGAAATATGCACTGAGAGGCTAGGCAAATGGCAATTAATCAATCAGTCAATAAACATTTCTCAGGCATTTATTACTTCAGTCATTGTGTGGTGGGTGCTAGGGATGCAAAGAAATAAAAAAAAATAATTCCTGCCCTCCAAGGACCTTACCTTTTATGGGGAATTATATCTCTATACTATGAGTTTCACTTACAATTCAGGGATGCTCCTGTGGAAGGAGGGGAGTGGCTATAGCTCTGGATTCAAGAAGACAGGACTCCATATATTTGGGGTCTGACCTCTTAGAGAAGGGTGTTTGGCTTTTCTCATATTCTGGTTTGTCATGTCCCTACCTGGAGTTCCCAAGAAAAACCAATGCTTCTTTGCATAGTACATTGTTAGCTGTATATGTACTTTAACTTTTCATCTAGCGACAAGAAATACAGATGTTTGTTTTCTTTTGAATCATCTCCAAATCTCTGCATGATCCCCTAATCTTCTATTTTGAAATCTTAGCCAACATCTATCCATCTAGATATATTCCCATTAAAAACAATAAAAACATAAGCAGTTCCCATGTTTCAGGGTAATACCCATGATTTATACTGGGTATTGTCCAAATCCTTTTAAAAAATCATGCAGCTGTTTTCCTTTAGCAAACAATAGCCATTGAAGGGATTGCCTGCCATTTCATGGCTGCTGTCACTTGTTCCCACAGATTATTCAAACACAGACTTGGAGCCAAAAATGGGCATAGTGTGCCGAAATCAAAATTGCAAAGTTGAGATGGCAAGAACAATGGCCTCTGATCTGAACGTGGTAGCTCCTAAACCGGCTTTATAGAGTCTGACTTGGAATCATGGTTGATCCCATTCTATGACATTTTTACACTAGTCTAACCAGTACATTTTGGCTTAATTCAGGTTTCGTTAGCTTGACATGGACACAAACCATGCATTGTCAATTCTTCAGGTTCTTTCTTTTCTTTTTTTTTTCTTTCTTTTCTACTTATCTTTTCTTATGTTTTAAGGTTGGTTGTTGGGCTATGATCACCTCAACACTTGAAATAGTAATTTTCTTTCATTCCTACTGAATGTTTTTTTTTTTAATTGGAAGCAGGAAAAAATTTTTTTAAGGAAAAAAATTGATCGATTGATCAAACTCTCAATGGTCTCTGAGATGATTCTTTTTGTCTCCTAGTAATGGTAGCTACAGAAAATAATCACAAGATTGATTAGAAAATTGGAAATCTACATAATACCTCTATCTAGTGTAGCCAGTTATTTTCTGATTTGCAAAATGATTTTCATTTTCATTTTTTTTTCTTTTTTTCCTTTTGCAGGCAATGAGGGTTAAGTGAACTTGCCCAAATTCACACAGCTAGTAAGTGTCAAGTGTCTGAGGCCGGATTTGAACTCAGGTCCTCCTGAATCCAGGGCTGGTGCTTTATCCACTGCTCCACTTAGCTGCCCTAATGATTTTCATTTTCAAGAAGATTTCATATGGCCTTCTAAATTTGTGAAATTTTGACAAAATACAAAATGAAGACTTTCAGAGTATTGAATTTTTTTTATTTGCTTATTTGTTATGTAGAACTTTAAGATAGTATTTGTGGTTCAGGTAGGCTGCAATCCTATCAATAAAACAGGGTTAATAGAACCAATTTCACAAGATTATTGGGACAATCAGATGAGATAAATATATGGTACTTTGCAAATCTTAAGGCTCTATCTAAATTCTAGCTATTATTATAAACATCTGACTGAGTCAGAAGGGATTCAAATAATACTGTTCCTTGACTTGCTTTATTCAATCTGTCTTATTAGATAAAATATCTGATTCGCGAAATGAAACAACAATGCATTTCTAGGTTTCTTTGTCTGAAAACAAAACAAAACAAATCTATATGACAGGGCATCTTCTCTGGCTGGTAATGGCTTTGATTGTAACTTGGAAGATTTAGGTTTTGTGTTCTTCCATCATCATGGAGTTCCTTATAAATAAGGAAACTTATTATCAGTAATAGGGCATGTAATAGTAGCCTCTTACCTAACTGAAAGGAGTAAATCAGAAAGCTATAAAGGTACATAGAGGCAAATCCTCTGTTTACAGCCTTCCAGGTATTTAGTAGCATCTGATGCTTCAGATGGGGAAAGCATCAATTTATGCTGACAATCTGAAGGGACTAACTGACTGAATCTCTGAGGTTACTGGTTACAAGAAAGATCTTTATCTTCTCTTAAATTCTCTAGCTTATTGTTCATACTGTTATTTACCCATATTGTACATTTTAACAGAGAATGCCTAATTATTTTTTTTTTGGTAAATAATATGCACAACTTTTCTAACACTGTTGTAAGCAACCCCATCTATCCCATCTCCTGTACATGTAATTTCAGGGTCCTATCCTGACTCCTTCCTCTGATATATTTGACTAACTTTATTTTCTACAGTCTCTTTGACATCATTGCCAAAATCACACCTTCTTTTCCATGCTGATGTTGAAATTTTAGGTTCATTGTCATGGCTGTGAATAAAGCATCTTCACTAATAATCACTCACCTTGATGACAAAGAGAATGACTGTGGCATTTTTTTTCTTTTTTCTTTTTAATTTATTTATTTTTAACATCAAAGTATTTTATTATTTTCCAGTTACATGTAGAGATAGTTTGAAACATTTGTTTTTATAAGATTTCTAGTTTCATTTTTTTTCTTTCTCCCTCCCCTCCCTCCCCTCTCCCCAAGAGAGCAAGCAATCCAATATAGGTTATATATGTACAATCACATTAAACGGATTTCTGCATTAGTCATGCTGTGCTAGAAGAATCAGAACAAAAAGGAAAAACCTCAAAAAACAAAAAAAACTAAAAATAGAGATAGTATGGTTCAATCTGCATCTAGATTCCATAGTTCTTTTCTTTTTTTCTTTTTTTTTCTGGATTTGGAGAGGATTTTCCATCATGAGTCCTTTGGAACTATTTTGTACCATTGTATTGCTGAGAAGAGTCAAGTCTATCACAGATGATCAACATTGTGTAAAAAAATTAATTATTAACTAAAACTAATCTAAAAATTATATAACTATAACTGTACTTATATAAAATTATGATTACATGAAAAATTATAACTTTAGAAAAATTAAAATTGGTCTATAAGTCCTGCCATGGTCGCCATTCAAAAGTAATAATATTTTAGCTAATTTGGGGGGGACTAATATGGCTGGGAGGCTTAATCTAACTGGAGGACTAATCTGGGGACTTTTGACTGGCTAGCTATCTAACGGCTATTAATTTCCTAAGCCAATCTGTTAGGGCCTTTTAAAAATTTTCTCCACACTGCTCCGCTCCCAAATTGATAAGCAAAAGATTAAGAAGCTTCTTCCAAATTAACAGCAGAGGGTTTATTTATGAGATACAATTTAAAATTAAGAATACAGGAAAATAAAATGTACAACCTGAGTGCTTTCCAGCACGTCTCTCTGCTGCCACTGCTTGTGCTTAATCTTTGCCATGCCTGCAACATTCTTAGTCTCTGGACCAACAGACCTTCCTCTAGCGTCCCCCCTTTCCACCTAACTTCCCTCTCTGCACTTCCACTGAACCCTGAAAAGCCTCTTACTCCATAAGGCTCCTTACTCTATCTGTCCATCCCACTGTGATTTCTCCAATCCCCGTCTTCTCCAACCTCCCTGTGCTGACTGCTCCCCCATATATCTTCCTTCTCTCCCCTCAAACCTCTGGCTAGCTGCACCCCCCCACATGCCAAGTTAATCTGCCAGCCACACTAGCACTGTGGCCAGATGGGGGCTCGAGCATCCCGTGCCTCCAGGGGCCTGTGCCCCTGCTGCACACCTAGGACCTCTGCACGAGCTATGAGCCTGGGATCTCTGGGATAGATCCCCTTAGGGCAGAGGGACCCGGCTGGGGCTTTTTCCCCCAGTAGTCTGATCTGGCCCATAAAGCCCATGGGGCTTTTTGGCTCAGCTGAAGTGGAGGGGGAAGGGTACCAGCCCCTCTTACACAGAAAAAAAAAAACCTGAGGGCCTAAGGCTTTTTAATCACAGCCCAAAGGCAAGGTTCCCAAATCACAATAAATTTCCACAACATACAATGTTGTTGATACTGTGTACAATGTTCTCCTGGTTCTACTCACTTCACTCAGCATCAGTTCATGTAAGTCCTTCTAAGTTTCTCTTAAATCTGCCTGCTCATCGTTTCTTACAACACAATATTATTCCATTACATTCATATATTACAAATTGTTCAGCCATTCCCCAATTGATGGATATCTCCTCAATTTCTAATTCCTTGCCACCACAAAAAGAGCAGCTATAAATATTTTTGTACATATGGGTCCTTTTCCCTTTTTATGATCACTTTGGGTAAAAGACCTAATAGTGGTATTTCTGGGTCAAAGAGTATGCACAGCTTTGGGCATAGTTCCAAATTGCTCTCCAGAATGGTTAGATCAGTTCACAGCTCCACCAACAATGCATTAGTGTTCCAATTTTTGCACAGATTCTGCAGCATTTATAATTTTCCTTTTTTTTAGTCATATTAGACTATGGCATTTTTAAAAAAATGACTTTATTTTACTAATTAAGAAGGGTTGTTTACCCATTTATTTGCTCATGTTTACTCATTTACTTATATATTGGTTTGTTTATATAGGCACCTTAGGGGCCAAATTTAAGAGGTGGAGAATTAATTGGGTAGCTTGCTGTAATATTGGGGTTCAGAAAATAATGAGGGACCTCTAAGTCCAAAACTTCCTCTCCTCTGAACTGCCTTTTTAGATATTTCCCCCAGGCCAATAAGAAAGGAGCTTAACAGTCTCTTTTCCACAAACAAATCATGTTTTATTAATGGGAATAAAATATACAGCAAAGGTAAAATTAATAAAGTCAAGGACAAGGGAATAGGTAAAGAAAAATGGATAATCCCCCTAACTCTAGCAAAAGCCTATACAATTCCCAAACTTGCTTCCAGCTCAGCAAATTCAAAGAGGGGGGCTCATTTTATTAACTCAGCCCCTGGGTGTCTGTAGTTTCAAGGGGAGACATCTGTGCAGCCAAGGCCCACAGGACAAAACTGCCAGGAAAAACCTCTTTCTCATCTGCTCCCAGAAGCTCACCCATGGGAAAGGCCTGAGCTCTGCTCAGTGAGTGTTTACTCTCCCTCCCCCAAAAGGGAGGTTCTTCAAACTGCCTATGGAGAGTGGTCTGCTTACTGAGATCAGCAGCATACATCGCTCAGGGCAGGCCAGGTATGGCCCATCTCCAATCATCCCTTGCCAGTTTTCCAAACAATGCTAGATCATTCAGGTGAGCCCCCTGGGCGTCTGCCATATTCCATTATTTGACCATAGCTCCTATTTTTGTTTGCCTGTTTTTTGTTTTGTTTTGAATTCATTCATGTATCTCTCCGTTTATTTATTTCACTCATTTGTTTATTGTCTAGGGTAGTTGAAAGTAATTCTGGTAGAATATAAAGAATATTAGACATCAGAAAACTTGGGTTTGATTCCTGCCTGTCCTACCTTTTGGCTAACTGACAATTAAACAACAACACATGTGAGCATCATATGTCTCATATATAAAACAGAAATAATAAAAATTGCTTTAACCTCTTCAGAGAATGTTTTAGGATTAACTATGATAATAAATTAAACCAAGTACCTTGTAAGCATAAGACATTATGTTACTATGATTCATTTCAAAGACTAATTTATAATACTCCAGTATTTGCCTCACACATAAATTCAAACAAGTCAGATTTTAGTCATTCAATGTTTACTTTTATTTTTTTAATATCTATTATTATGTTTGAGATTGTCTCCAACATATGTTCAATCATCATTCTCCTTGTGATTCTTTTTTCTTTAAGAAATTCTAGTCTACTCCCTTTATCTCCTTAAGCTTATTATCTAAACTGATCTTTATCTGGGATATTTTTTTTCTTTCTTTTGTTTTTCTCTTCCTATTCCTATAGTTTTTTTCTAGATATGTCTGTTTTAAAGCAACATTATAAAATATCAAGCTGGTATTAATGGTATTCATGTGTTTAAATAAATAAAAAAGCTATCATTTATACTGGGTAACATGGACATTGAAAGCATCATTAGCTGAGTAATTAAGCATGGTACAGTTGTGAGATGGAAAACAAAGCTTTTGAGCCTACAAAGAAAAGATACTTTAAGATAAGTAGTGTGAGTTTTTTTTTTCCTATTAACTAAAGAGTTGGCATCTTGGTTTTGAATGTTGCAAGCATTATGTCCCTGTTTTGATCATATGCTTTTGTCTTTTCCTGCATCCTTATTTGTTGGCCTGTTTGTATGATTTAATTACTTTCAAAAATAATAGTACCTAGCATGTATATATTGCTTTAATGCTTGCAAAGAATTTACAATCATCCATTTTATCCTCACAACAATTGTGGGAATTAGAAACTATCATTATTTTCATTTTAAAGATGACAAAACTGAGGCAGACAGAGGTTATGTTACTTTGCCTACTCTTACACAGATAAGTGCCTAAAATTGCATTTAAATTCAGTTCTTTCTGACTTCAGGTCCAATGCTCTAGCCACAATAAAAGCTAGCTATCTACTGAACCCCCTAGCTGCCTACTGCTTTATCTGAAAGACTATAATATTGATATGCTGTCATTTTTTAACATTTCCTTCATTTTCCTCTGAATTAAGAAATGGATACTTCATGAGTCTGATACTTGTCTGTTGGTATGAATTATTTTCCACTTCATAGATAGGAAGTATGAATCAGCAATGTGTCTAAAGCCACAAATTTATAGGATCATAGATAGGTCTTTAGAGGTTATCAATTCCAATACCCTCATTTCACAAAAGATGAACTTGTGGGGCGGCTAGGTAGCGCAGTGGATAAAGCACCGGCCCTGGATTCAGGAGTACCTGAGTTCAAATCCGGCCTCAGACACTTGACACTTACTAGCTGTGTGACCCTGGGCAAGTCACTTAACCCCCATTGCCCCGCAAAAAAAAAAAATGAACTTGTGGCAGAGAAAAATTAAATAACTTTTCTAGAGTCATCCAATTAAATAGTGTTTGAGGCAGGATTTGTACTCAGATTTTCTTGAATCCAAGTTCAACACTTTCCACTATGCTACTTACCAGGCATAACAGGAAAATAGGCAAAATCTCCAGATACTGTTTCCTGCCCATTCCATCTGTAAATCTATAATCCCTAATTCTATGTTCAATCTATATTTGAGCTTCCTCACACAAGGAAAGCACTCTTTCCTGCATCATATCTTCTAAATCTCTTTGCACTTTTTTTCAAAATACCAATGCTCTTAATTTTGGAGTCTAGCTCAAAAAAAGTGAACCCAATAAAGGTAAGAGTGATGGAGTGAAGGGAGATCACTAATAAAAGATGTTCAAAGTACAGTCTTGAAGTACTCTCAAATCATAACAAATTGGCTAAAATTTCTTTCCCTTCAACAATAGGAAAAATGGAGATAGGATCTAATCAAAATGCTGTCTAGGGCTCTGAGATTAACATGTGATCGTCTGAGGATCATGACCAAGAGGATTGACTCAAAATAAATTACATGATCAAGTTTAAAACAGGTTATAAAAGGCTAGAGCTTCATTGGTTTTAAGACAGATGTTAAAGTTAACAATGTATATCAACTGCCATACTGGGTTTAACCACCAATAATATCTTCCCACCAATTGAGCACTCACCTGATACCATTTTTTAAAGCATACTATGTGGACAGATAAGGAAAGAAAGAAACCACTCATAAATTAATCAATTAATAAGGAATAATATAGTTTTCCAAGTTTATTTTCATAGATAAAGGTTTAGAATTAGTACACAAATGAACATGACCTAGTTTATATATCTATATGTCTATCTATATATCTCTACCCCTACCCCTACCTCTACCTCTACCTCTATCTCTATCTCTATCTCCATCTATCTCTATCTCTATATCTCTATACATATATATACATATATACACATACATATATACATACATGCACATATATGTATGGATTGTGGAAGTGTTCTACCATTTTGATGAAGATAAAATAGTTATGCTTTTATTTAGAATTCCATTTTATACTTTATTTTATTTGTTTTGGAGATGAGTTGGAGGGTTTTTTCCTTTTAATTTTAGATATATTGTAAGCAATTATCACTATCTTCCTGGTTATCATCACCATTATTACTAAAATTAATTTCCACAAGGATCTGTGGTAATCTCATAACACGAATTTTATTCAATGCTACATGTCATTTGCTATTACTTAATGGACTATTTAATAATATGTGTGATTGGGGGCAACTAGGTGGCACAATGGATAAAGCACTGGCCCTGGATTCAGAAGGACCTGAGTTCAAATCCAGCCTCAGACACTTGACACTAGCTGTGTGACCCTGGGCAAGTCACTTAACTCCCATTGTCCCACCAAAAAAATAAGATAAAATTTTTTTAAAATGTAGGATTTGCCTTGAATTCAAATTATACATATGAAGATATGTAGAATAAAACATTGTAATAAATACCCTTGTTATTTATTTTTCCTTCTGTTCATTTAGCTGACAAAACAAGGGGAAATTACTCTTTGGCAAACTTTGTCTATTAATTTATTCAAACCAACAATAATGTGGGCAGCTTGGTGGTGCAGTGGATACGGTGCCAGACCTGGAGTCAGGAAGATTCATCTTTTTTAGATCAATCTGGAGTCAGACACTTATTAGTTGTGTGACACTAGGCAAGTCACTTAACCCTGTTTATCTCAGTTTCCTCATCTGACTAGAACATAACACTCCTAGATTGTCAAGGAAAGCGATTGATTAGGTGACTGAAATCAGATGAAGATTTATGCACTATAATGGATTTAGTGCTAAAGTTACAATTTTGTAACTACTGTATTTTTTGTATTCTCTTAAAATAATAAAGTGAAATTTAATATAATAGTGATAAATTGAAATTTAAGTTTATACACTTGTAATTTTCCTCAGTATTACCTACTCTGCATTTTTCTCTTTTTAGAATTTCCATACAATATTAGTGATGTTTGATTGTTTTCACATCCTAGGAGTTGTTCTTTCATAATAATATGCATGATTTTTTTATCGCAATTGATGAGTCCTTCTCTTCCATGATAGTTGACTACATAGGAGTGGTTGTGGTAGGAAACCCTGGGAATATTTTAGTCATGAAGCAAAGCAACTCTAGTTTTAGATCAGAGCATCACTACAGACATTTTATTCCCTACATCTTTAGGTTGTTTGGTATGTCAAAAGAACGCTGATTACCTTTATAAGTTTTTTTTTTTCCCTTGAAAGTAAACTTCAATAGTTTTTTTAACATAAAACAATTTCCATGAAACTCTTTTTCTTTAATGGGTTCAGTACACAAGCTAATGAGGAAATAATAATGTGCTAGGAAAACAAAATATACCCCACCTTGTTTTTTGCTTAGATTATTATTTTTTTTAATGCTGCAGGTTGGTGGCGTCACATCCCTTCCATAACAGCATTCATTATCATAAGAACTCCATAGTGATCCCCACAGCAACTAATAGTGTTTACCTAAATAATAAATAGTTTCTAAGATCCAGTCCTATTATGAAGTTTAACCATGGGATGCTACTGTGAGCTCTATTGATCTCTATCCCAACCTAATTGTTATTCTCTCATAACTTTCTGAAAAGCAATCCTGTAGGTAGAAATTCTGTAGCTTTATCTGAAGTCTATGATGAGTTTAAAAACAATTTTAAGAGAAAACAATTCTGGATATTTTAGCTTATAGGTACAAGAAAATGTCAGGTCATAGAAAATAAGCTGAAATGAATATGTTGATAATTACATTTAAAATAATCACGTCATGGGGTTTTTCAAATCTCATTGGAATTTTAACATAACAATTAGTATAAAATAACACATTTATTGTAATTTATCATAATAATATCTGGCATTTCTATAATATGTTAATCATTACAAAATTTTCTTCACAAACTTTTATGTAAATAATTCAAGCATTGTTATTCTTTTCCAGATGCAGAAATTGAAACATAGGAAATATAACGTATTTTGCTCATGACCGTCATAACTAATATTTGCAAGATCTGGAAAGTGAGTCTTTTGATTACATATCAATACACAGCAGTTTATTTGATATATGTGTCCTTTTGTTAAAAATATCTTTTCATGCATTTTTTATTGTTGTTGAGTAATTTCAGTAATGTAGCCCCATTTGAAATTAGCTTAGCAAAATACTAGAATGGTTTCCCCCTTTCTTTCTTCAGCTCAATTTTATATATAAGGAGACTAAAGGAAACAGATTACATGACTCATCCAGGGTCACATAGCTAGTAAATGTCTGAGGCTGGATTTGACTCTGGAACAGGAGTCTTCTGACTCCAGGCTGGGTACTATATCCCCTATGCCATCTAGTTGCCCCATTTTCATTATATATAAGGACAGAAGTAATATTTCACTTGAGATTTGAGAGGGGTTGGTTTTGCAAATATCACTTCCCTAATCGCAGTGCCAATTTCTTTTTTAAAGCTTAACTGCACAACAAGGAAAAATTCATGGTAGATAGAGAACCCTGACATAAATGAATCAAATATAACACAGAGAAGGGGCCTTAGTTTATGAATGAAGAAAAATAAAAGCAGTAAACTAAACAGATAGTCTCTTACCTATTCCATTCTGAGACAGACATATACAAATCTGAATTTCCCAGAACATATATAAAGTGGAAGGAGTTCCTAAACCTACTGATGACAACAGAAAAAACTAAGTAATTAAGGGTGATGGAAATAAAAGAGCTCTTGAGGAAAAAATATAATTAAAATTAATTCAACAAAAAAGAAACAATTACTAAGGAGCAAGGAAGAAGAGAAATTCAAACTATGTGATCTCTAACTTCTAAAGAATTTGCTGTAGTTAAACAAATTAAATTTGATTAACATGATTAAATATCTTGTAAGGCCAGACAAGTTTCTTCTGCTTCTCAGTGTACCATTATAGGTATAGAATAGCTCTGTACTCCCAAAGCTCATTATCACATTGGGTTCAGGGGTCAAAGAATAATTCCATGCATTGCTATGATAGAAAAGAATGGGATAGTTACAAAGAAATAGTTTAGCCGAAGAAAGGAATATGAAAAATCTGGTGTGCAATAATAAAGAATGAAGATTACATCAGAATCTCAGAATTGAAAAGACATATTTTTCCTAGTCCCATTCATAATTGAAAATAAATTCCATATTCAATATTCTTCATAGTCCCAGTAAAATATTCCTGGTGAATAATTTCAGACAATGGGAGAGATACCGAAGCAATGGATCAATGTAAATATAAAAGATAAATTGTAGAATTGGGGGTACATTATTTTTTTAAAGCGTTACTACTAAGAAAATCAATGCAATTAGGATAAGAAAGAAACATTTTGATTAGGGGCAAAATTTCCTAAAATATCTGTGCTATGAGTAAGACAGGCAATATGAGAAAATCAGAGAGAGAGAACTATTTCTGAAAAAGTAATGGTTGAAGAATATGAACAAAGGGTTCTCAATGAAAGATTTGAAAACTGGAAGCAAGCATATGAAATACTATTCCAAAATTATTAAGATAAAATAAAAATAAAAAACCCTCTAACCTCCTACCCAGAAAAATGGAAACTATGACTAAAAGATGGAAATAATTCACGTGAGCATAGGGTGTGGATTCACAAAGACAGGCACACTAATATGATTGGTGGAGTTATCAGATGGTCCAATCATCTCACAAATGATTTGAAATTGCTGAAATCAAAAAATGACTGAAATGTTCACAGTCTTTGAGTTGGAGATATGAGTATTAGTAACATACCCAATGTTCTCAAAAATAGAAAGATCTACATCTCCTCAATCATATATGCTAAAGTATTCATTATATCATTTGCTATAGTAGCAAAGAAAATGAAGAACAAATATAATGTAAAGATAAAAGAACACAAATTGAATCTAGGCCTTGATCCCTTTGAGCACTACATTGGGTTAAAAGTATAAGAGAAGGAGATGGTTGAGGCTAATTATACGAACAAAGGTAGTTTTGTTGTTGTTGTTTTTTTGTTGTTGGTAATGGATATTCACATATATGTATGTATTGATTGGTCCAAAGTCAGGAAAAGCTGAGTTCAAATCTAGCCTCAGACACTAGATATGTGACACTTAAGTCACTTGGCCCTTTTTGCCTCAGTTCCTTCATCTGTAAAATGAGGTGGAGAAGAAAATGCAAACCATGTCAGTGTCTCTGCAAAGAAAACCTGGAATGGGATCATAAAGAGTTGGACATTACTGAAATAACTCAACACCAACAAAAAATATGCTATTTTAAGTTTTATTAAACAATACAACTTGACTGTTAATATGCATATACTATCTAAAGAAAACACTTATATAGCTCTATATTTCTTAAAATATCTCATAACAGGGAAAAGAGGAAAGGAAAGATGAATATATAGAGAGACAAAATTTAAATATATTTTAATAATCACCACTCTTGGCTACTATTCCTCTCCCCTTTACCCTACTCTCATTACATTTCCAGAATTAGATTATCTAAATTCATCATTGTTTACACCTTTACTTCAGTGGTCAAAACAAAAGTTAATTTATTCTTTGTTATTACAAAAAAACCCAACAAAACATATGAACAATAGAAAGAAATCTTTGGGGGACAGTTTAAGACTACATTACATGCAAGTATCTCTTTTAAAATAAGTAAGACTATAATTACTTTTGAAGGAAGATGTTTGAATGATATATATATTGAAACTAATATACAATTCATTTTATTCAAACAACACACAGGAAAAAGCATCTCTTGACACAAATGGTCTAATTTTGTATGCAATGACTATTTCCAATATGGCTGATTCCAATTACACATACATACCCACACACACCCACACATAAGTGCTTGCACATACACAATACTAATCTCCTTTTTGCTGCTGATGTGATAGGTCAACAATTCTATTTACAATCCTCTTTTAGCATCTGCCATGTTTTATAAACATTAAATGTGCCAAAGAAAATAAACAGTGAAATTAAATGTTGCTGAGTGATTAAGGTTTTATTGCGTGCTTTATATTTTCAAAGGACTATGACAAGTTATTACTATTTATTCAAAAAAGTTATATTGCTGCCCATTGTTGTTTAAAAAATCATTTCTGAATATCACTTTTCACACTCCTATCTACATTCTGAATGACCTACTGCTCATAAGAAAGAAAAAAAAACATTTAAGCAAAGCCAACCAATAACATGGCAGCATCTGACAATGATTACAATATTCTGTACCCATTGTTACTCACCTCCCACATTTCTTTACAGGGAATATACTTTGTAATTTATTCTCTGGACATAGGATTAGTTACTGCAATTGAATAGCATTCGGTTTCATCTTAATTTATTTTTCAACATTATTAGAGTTGTTTAAAATATTATTCTGGTTTTGGTTACTTCATACTATTTCATGTCATATCAATCTATCCATGTTTCTCTTAAGTTTATATTAATCATTTGTTAAAGCATGATAATAGGCCATTCCATTCACATACCCCAACTAGCTCAGCCATTCTCAAATCAATGGATAAATACATTATTGCTTGGTTTCTGCTCCCACAAAGAAGGCTGCTGGCAATATTAAGTTTTATGTGAATGTTTTCTGTCTTTGACTACCTTAGATTTTGCTTAGAAGTGTAATTGAGTCTTAACTTTCTCAAGAGCAAGCCAGTTAGTCTATCATCAAACATTTATTTTGTGCTTGGCATGGGCAAAGGGTGCACATATAAAAAGAATTAAAAAGAAAGACAGTTCATATCTTTGAGGAGTTTACATTCTAATGGGGAAGACAAGCAGTGAAAAGAAAATGAAAAATGTGTATGTCTATGTAGCTGGGGGTGAGGGGGAGTTATCCTGTGCAAGGGGCATAATAGAAAATAGAAGAGTTCAGTCTGGTGAAAAATAAAGTGATGGCTATCCTGCACATATTTTAAGACTGTACAATTGCTTCATTTGAAATTTTCAGAGCATGTGAAAGGAGGACCACAGGTCCTCTGAGGCTCAATTTAAGTGGTGACAATAAAGATTTTTCCTCTTCTCCAAGGAGCATTGAGGAAAAGCTTCACTCAAATCTGTGAAGGTCATCTATTCAAAAGCAATTATATTCTTGATCTTTTCCAGCTCTTTCTCAAATTTTCCAGTTTTAAAATTTGAAGCTTTCACAAAATCAGCACTGATCTTTACACTGCTCTTCAATATCCACTAGGGCAGTGAATTTATCTTCTAGTACTGGAATCTTCAGGTGATGGAACTTCTTCTGAAACTCTTCCACAAGACCAACCTTGGCCATGTTTTCCTTGCAGAAATCCCAGTTGATCATTTGTGGCTTCTTGGGCAGGGGAGCCAATCTGGTAGTAAGATTCATTATGGGGGGACAGTTAGGTGGCACAATGGATAAAGCACTGGCCCTGGATTCAGGAGGACCTGAGTTCAAATCGGACCTCAGACACTTGACAGTTTCTAGCTGTGTGACCCTGGGCAAGTCACTTAACCCCAATTGCCTCTAAAAAAATCAGGATTTGAGACTGATTATTTCACACAAAAAGAAAAGAAGATGATTCATTATGGGATTTTAGGTCATTAGCTATGGCTTTTTGGTTGAAGGGCATAATCTCTCCAAATGCTCCTCAATCAGTAGCTTTCAGAACAAGGTTTCATCCGCCTTGGATCTTTAGCACCCCTGGCATCACACACACTGGAATATTCTTTAAAATTAGAGTCATGGAGAAGTCCCCTATCCTCTAGTCATAAGAAGAGGGGGCAGATTTAACTTCTGAAGTAGGAGATGAAATTATATTCAGGGCTGAAAGGATCTTCCAGGATTCAGAGGTTTCTGAAAAAATGTCAAAGAAATTTAATCAAGTATAGGAAGCATACGAGCTAAGTTTTGTGATTTCTATTTTGTATCTATCTATTGATTGATCAATAGATACAGATATATATACATATATATATATATATATATATAGAGAGAGAGAGAGAGAGAGAGAGAAAGACATAGACATATGCACATTTATGTATATTTGTTTTCATGGGGCAATTTCATAGCAAAGTAGATAGTGTCAGTCCTGAAATCAGGAAGATTTATTTTCCTATGAGTTTATATATGGCCTCAGATACTGTATAACTTGTATGACCCTAGTCAGGTCACTTAAACCTGTTTGTTCAGTTTCCTTATCTGTAAAATGACCTGAAATAGGAAATGGCAAACCATTTCAGTATCTTTGCCAAGAAAACTCAAAATGGATTCACAAAGAATTGGACAGTATTGAAACACCTCAGCGACAACAGTAAATATGTAAGTACATGTGTGTGCACACACACAGAGAAACACACTATATCCATACATTCACTTATTTGCATGAATACCCACACTACTCACACATATGTATGCAACACTAGCTCTCATTTATTTCAGTTCTCTTTTAAATTCAGCTATATATAAACATACAAACACACACACACACACACACACACATATATATATATATATATATATAAACAATAGTAATGATATATCTTAATTTCAAAATACTGACAATTCACAATGCCAAATTTATAAAATAGTAACATTGAGTGGACTCTTTAAGAAAAATTCTAGGACTTTCATGATTCATGATATGATTGTGAGAAGGCTTCTGTGTTTACGGAATACAAGGACTAGCTGCATCTAAAAAAATAATTCATGTTCATTGACCAAATAACTGAATCCAATTGCAGGTATCTCTCTGTGTGTTTTTCTCTCTCTGTCTTTGTCTCTTTCTCTCTCTTTCTGTTGCTCTCTCTACTACACACATATGCATACATATATACATATATATACATTATACATATACACATATAAATATATGTGTTTGCATGAATGTTTGTATATATGTGTGTGTATACACACACTCAGTAATATGTGCCACATGTGTCCTGAACTTCCTCTCAGGTGCAAATACACAGATAGATAGATAGATAGATAGATAGATAGATAGATAGATAGATAGATAGATAGATAGATAGATAGATAGAGATATACATGTATATGCGTAATTATACACACACAACTTAGATTTGCATAGTATTTTAGGATTTACAAATCATTTTACTTAACACAATCTGGTAAATTAGATACAGTTTTATCATCCCCATTTTCTGGGCATTGAAACTGAGACTCATCAAAGTTAAATGAAAATACATTAAGATAGCTATTAAGCATCCAAAGCAGGACTTTATTGTGGCTTTTCTGACTCAAAGCCTTGTGATCTTTTCACGTCCTGCCATTTTCGGTTATGAGATTTGACCCTTGAATAATAATATTTCCTGGAGTAGTATCAGCATGTTTCTTTCATGTTTTGTTTACTTGCCTTCTTTTGTTAATGAGATAGTTGATCTTTCTTTTTAGATGAAAGAATTAAAACATTGGAAACATAAAGGTATGTTTTAGGCAGGAGCTATATTTTGGTATAGAGATGATAGCTAGATAGATAAACATTGTATGTACATATAATTATAAATATATACATATATGTGTTTGTGTACATAGAGAAAGAAACAGAGAAAGCACCACGCTTAACTTATTAATCATTTATGGGCCTGTAAAGCTCCCACTAAAGGCTCTCTTTTCTGAATATTTCCCGGTTTTCCGATGTGATGCTTTGTCCCTTTTGTCAAATGGTCAAATGAGATACTATTTGTAAATGACTTGAAGACTGGCACTTAGCATAATAGGCACTCAATAGGGATAAATGCCTACCCCTCCCCTCCTCATACACACATGGTTGTTGGGTTTGTATATGATATTGTCCAACCCTGATACAGGTATTCTGCTCTAGGAAAAAAAGAAACAAAAACAAAAAAAAACTGCCCTCCCCCCAAAATCAACAACCCCCTACCCCCCCCCAAAAAAAAACGACCTAAGACCAAGTTGGTGTGATTGAAATAACTAAGGTCACTGCTTCCTCATTATTTCCATGTTGGTAAATACTTCGGGAGCTCAGTAGTGTTATCATGCATTGTTTGGACACAAAGCGCCATTAAGGTTTATACATATCACAGCTGGCAGACTATGGGTGCAAGAATTTATAAATCTAGGTAATCCAGGTATTCTACTGACCTCCTCACTCATCTATCATTTTCATATTCCTTGTTAGGCAGAATTGGTCACTGCCTATCCCCAAATCCCTACAACACTCCAACTGTTTTCAGCTGTAGTTGATACCTTTCCCTATGGGGAAAAATGAAGCTTTCTGTGATTCAAAGTAAAAGTCCTGGATTCATTGGTAGCACAACCAGCACAATCTCTATTTTCTACTTATAGAAAGCCACATCACATTGCTCAGAAGGTGGTTCCTTCTGGTTCTACTTGACTCCAGGCTGACCAATGCCAGATACATTGTATATAAACAAGTGGCTCCTTGTAGATTTTAAATTACTTAGTGCCTGTATATAATTATCACTATATTAGGTGCTATGTTTGGCATGAGGGTAGGGGGATGGAGGGAAACAAAGCTTAAAGTACTACTATAATAGAATAATTAAGAAAATTTAATGTACCCCAAAACATATATTGAATTTTAGAAGTTATTAATGTATTGAGAAAGAAACCATAGCATATTTGTTTTACAACTTTAATAGCATCTGTCTCATAATGTTGTTGTGAGAATTCAGTGAGGCAGTATTCATAAAATTGTTTAGCATAGTGCTTGGCACATAATAGATGTTTAATAAATGCTTCTTGCTTTTCTTTTCCCTTTCCTTTTAATTTAATTAGTAATCTAAAGCAGAGGTATCCAATACCAGCCAGAGGTCCTGCATTTTATGAACAATATTCCTAAGTATTATCTAAACCAGACTAAAATGTAATTTGGAAATATTTAACAAAATAAATAAAAATAGAATATAGTTAATGTCAGTATGTGGTATTCTAAATCATTATGTGGTCCACAGAGATCCTTATATACAATTTAGTCCTTGTTTCTTTTTTGTGTTCACCATGAGTTGTTTTTTTCTTTTAATTTATGGAATACAACAATCATTTCCATATCATAGTACAATTTAAAAAGCTGATTTTAGGGGGCAGTTAGGTGGTGCAGTAGATAAAGCACTGGCCCTGGATTCAGGAGGACCTGAGTTCAAATTCGGCCTCTGACACTTGACACTTACTAGCTGTGTGACCCTGGGCAAGTCACTTAATGCTCATTGCTCCGCAAAAAAAAAAAAAAAAAAAAAGCTGATTTTATATGAAACTTCAAATCTACTATGATAACTTGTTATTTAGTTCAAATATATAACAAAATTAACATGTAAATATCTTCTCTTTACCTTTTCCCCCTCTCCTGCTCTCCCTAGACAGATGGCTACCATTAGATACACTCATATATTTGTGTATATGTATATGTATATGTATATGTATATATATATTACACACACATATATACATACACACACATAGATAGATAGATAGATAGATAGATAGATAGATAGATAGATAGATAGATAGATAGATAGATAGATAGTCTATAATACTTCTATTTATCAGTTCTTTCTCTGGATACAGATTGTGTCTTTATATGTCCTTTACAGTTAACTTCATTTTTTATAATAGACAAAAATCATAGAAAAAAATTCATTCTGTCATTCTTTAAATACTGTTCCTACTGTATTCAATGTTCTCTTAGTTCTACTCATTTCACTCTTCATTATTCTTTGCATGTCTTTCCATGTTTTTCTAAATTCATTGAACACATCATTTCTTATTTCACAGTAGTATTCCATCACAATCATATACTACAACTTGTTCGGCCATTCCCAATTGATAGACATCCCTTCAATTTCCAATTCTTTGCCACCACAAAAAGAGCTGCTATAAACATTTCAAAACAAATAGGTGCTTTTTATTGTTTTCCTAATTATCTTTGGAAATGGAAGACTTAATGGTATTGCTGGGTAAAAGGATATAGGTAGCTCAATAATTCTTTGGGCATAATTCCCTATTGTTCTCCAGACTGGTGCGATCAGTTCACAGTTCCACCAAAAATAAATGTGTCCCAATTTTTCCACAGCCTCTGCAACATTTTTCACTTTCCCATTCTATCATTTTAGTTAATTTGGTAAATATAAAATGATATCTGAAGGTTATTTTAATCTATTTAGTAATTATTTGGAGCATTTTATGACTATAAATTGTTTTGCTTTCTTCATTGGAAAACTAACAGCTTGTTCTTATCCTTTGACCACTTATCAATTGTGGGAATGACTCATATTCTTATATATTTTACAAAGTTCTGAATATATTTGAGATATGAGACTGTTATCTGAAAAACCGTATATAACACCCCCTCCCCCCAAAAAAAGAATTCTGCTTTCCTTTTGATATTGGATACATTTGTTTTGTTTGTAGAAAACCTTTTTATCTTCAAGATATCAAAATGACCTACTTTACACATAACTTTGCTCTTTATCTCTTGTTTATTCATAAATTACCCCTATCCATAAGTCTGACAAACAATATGTTCCATGTTCTTCAAATATTCTTGTAATAGTTCTATATCTAGGTCACTTATCCATTTTGAAATACCCTTTATTTTAATTTTTAACTTAATACATTTTATTTTATTACATAGCCATTTCTCTCTTGAAGGATTATATTCAGTTTTACTGGGTAGGTGATTCTTGGTTGTAATTCTAGGTCCTTTGCCTTCTGGAATATCATATTTAATATCCTCTGATGCTTTAATATGGAAGGTGCTAAATCCTTTGTAATACTGATGGTGGCTCCACAGTATTTGGATTTATTTTTCCTTTTTGATTTCTTGCAATATTTTCTCCTTGGCCTGGGAATTCTAAAATTTGGCAATAATATTCCTGGGAGTTTTCATTTGGGCATATCTTTCAGGAGGGTATACTGTTTTCTTTGAATTTCTATTATGCCCTCTGGTTCTAGCATATCAGGGCAGATTTCCTTGATAATTTCTTGAAATATAATATCCAGGCTCTTTTTTCGATTATGGTTTCAGGTGGTTCATTAATTCCTAGTTAATTCTCCTCCAACTATTGTCCAGAATAATGGATTTTCTGATGAAAAATTTCATATTTTCTCCTTTTTTTTTGGTTCTTTTGCTTTGATTTTATTGTTTCTTGATGTATCTTGGAGTCATTAGCTTCTACTTACCTGATTCTAATTTTTCTTTCTTTCTTTTTTTTTTTCTTTTGCGGGGCAATGGGGGTTAAGTGACTTGCTCAGGGTCACACAGCTAGTAAGTGTCAAGTGTCTGAGGCTGGATTTGAACTCAGGTACTCCTGAATCCAGGGCCAGTGCTTTATCCACTGTGCCACCTAGCTTCCCCCGATTCTAATTTTTAAGAATTTTTTTTTCCCAGTGAGCTTTTGTACCTTCTTTTTCATTTGGCTACTTCTACTTAAAGGAGTTTTGTTTGATAAAAATTTTATATATGTTTTTTATTTCCATGCTGTGTTCTCCCTTTACCAAGCTGTTGTCTGTTTTCATGTATCTCTTGAATCAATCCCAATTTTTAAAAATTTTTCTTCTTTCTTAAATTTTTAATCCTCTTTGAGGATTACCTCTCCAGGTATTATTTTTAGGCCTGAGACCAAATCACATTTTGTTTGAGGCTTCACTTGTAGTCATTTTGACATGTATCCTCTTCTGAATTTCTTCTGCCTTCATACTTCCTGTCACTTTATATGGTCAGGTTCATATTTTAGTTTTTGCACATTTTTCTGCTGATTCTGTGACTATACTTTTTGTAAAAGGTATTCCCTGCTCCTGGAGCTGAGAGGGCACTATGCTAAATTTATTGTGTCAGGAGAGTTCAAGGTCTTGCTGCTGGCTTGCAATGGAGGTGGGGCAGGGCTTGCTACTGGTTAACACTGAGTCTTGGGCTTCACTGCTGCTGGTTTGTGCCACAGATAATAGCCTCACTGACTTTTTTACTGGTTTCTGGCTTCTCCTGGAGTTTAGACCTTCGCTACTGGTTTGTACTGTGAGCAGTGCCATGCTGCTTACTGGCCCCTAGACTATGGTGTACCCTTGCTGCCGCCCAATGGTATTCTGCTTCCAGCCCTGTGCAAAACACTTTTCCTGCCGATCTTTCAAATTGTCCTGGACTGGAAAACTGCTTCCCTGCTCCAAAATGTGTTCTGAGGCATAAAAATTGCAAGGTTGTTTAGAAAGAAATTTGAGGGAGCTCCAACATGTTCTTGCCTCTCTCCTCAATCTTGGCACCAGAAGTCTTGGAGATCTTTTGAGTAACTTGGCTTGGAAGGATCAGAATGAACCTGAGCTGGAGTCCAGCCTCCAGGGCAGCCCCTTTGCCAAGAAGTCCATTGGTGAAATCAAGAAGTGCACATTCTAGGAAGTCCTTCTGAAAAACTGCATTAGAGGTCAAAGTCTCTTACTGGGTGCCACACTGAGGACCAATACAAGACGTTCAAAGAGGAAATTTCCTGAAGTCTCTCCTGTTACAATCTGGGAGTAGGAACAACATAACAAATACCAGTCTTTCCTCCCAGCCACTGGAGTGAGGTTGGGCTCTGGAAGAATCCAGAATGAGACTCAACATCAGTTTTAAATATACATATATGTATGTACCCTCTATACACTATAAAGGAGAAGAAAAAATAAAAGATGATTATTCACTAACAATGGAATTCCTCATTTAAAATTGGATTTAGCACATGGTTCAACTCTAAAGGAAGCTTCCCTACTGCTTAATTGAATTAGTTTGCCAAAACCTTAATTTACAAGCTTTGGAATGCATAGCTGATGAATTGTGACTGTCAGCTAATGAAACTGACTCCCAAGGTAAGTAATTCATGAAAATCACATGTAACAGGAGATCCTCTTGTATATTTACAATGAAGAGATTGAAGAGGTGAAGAATTTAGTTTATACAGTATTTGCTTCCTAGCTAACTCTTCTGGGTCATCTCCTTCTCCTTCTTCACCCAACTCTAGTCCAAACCTGTGTACTTTTTATCTGATCAAAAGAACTTATCTTTTTGATCCTGTAGCTAGTGGTGATTAGAGACAAATGACCTTGAAGAAGCCCCGAGAAAAAAGAAAAATAGTGGCTGCATTGATGGAGAGAATATTTGAGTTAAGAACCCTGAAAGTATGAGAAAGCCATAATCAAACTATTTTGATGTATGAAGAAGTACAAACTCTTAGATATGGCCCCAAATGCCCCCATTTTATATAAAATTTTCTCATAGTATGTGCCAGATGAGAATTACAGCAATAAAGTCAAAGGCATGGATCTGAGATCTGGAAACCAGGAATTCCCCCATTCTACTCAATACATTTACGAGATTTGTAACCCTACACAAGTCACTTAATCTTTCTCAACCTCAGGTTTTTTGTTTGTTTCATTGTTCTTTGTTTTTTTTCCCATCGTTAAATTGGGGATAAGAATAGTACCTATGGGGGCAGCTAGGTGGCGCAGTGGATAAAGCACTGGCCCTGGATTCAGAAGGACCTGAGTTCAAATTCAGCTTCAAACACTTACTAGCTGTGTGACCCTGGGCAAGTCACTTAACCCTCATTGCCCTGCAAAAAACAAACAAACAAACAAAAACCAAAAACAAACAAAAAGAGTAGTACCTATCTCTCAGAACTGATTTGAAATGATATTTATATAGCATTTTGTAAACCCTAAAAGACTATATAAATTTTACCCATTATCCAACTCCATTTAACAAATGAGACCTAGAACAGTTAAGAAATTTTCCTAGTGTCATACAGCTAATAAGTGTCTGAGGCAGGATTGGAAATTGTCTTCCTGACTTCACAATTCAGCAATCTGTCTATTATACATGGCCACGTTCCATTGCCTCAAATGAGGCAGGAAACACCTAGTTTCCTTAGTCTTTCATGGGCCCCAAATCTCATTAGTTAGGACATTCCATTCACTAGTATACTTGTAATGCATACACACTCTTTTCAGTATCTGGGTCTTTTCACTAGATGTCCCCTATGTCTGAATACTCTCATCTTCTTTCATTTTTCCGTCTTGTTTCCTGCAGGTCCCACCTAAAATCCCATATTAAGGTAAGAAGTCTTTTCTTTCCCAATCCACTTACTGCTGCTTCTGTCCTCTGAAATAATTTCCAATTTATCTTATGTATATAACTGTCTGGTATATAAGTATTAGTTTCCTGTCTTCTCCAAAGGGGAAACTAATAGACTATGAACTCCTCAAAGCAAAAACTATTTCATCATTTTTTTCAACCTTTTCTTTTCTCATTTTTCGTTTCTATTCTCTTTGCTTCTTTTATTTTCTTTCTCTGTGTGTATGTATGTGTGTAAAACGAGAATCATAGTCAGCATCAAGTAGAGAGCATGAATTTAATAAATATTTGTTGACATTTTCTCATCCTGTCTTCTTCTTTTCTGTGTCTTTCCAGAAATCCTCTAAAGATACCTTGTCCAACTGAGGCCTGGCTCTGATGCTTTTAATAATTCCCAATGAATGATAATATTGATGGTTCTCATGGAAGACACAGGGGACTCATCCTCCATAGAAATCTCTTCCCAATCTACCTTAATGCTAATACATTCCTCTGTGGATTATTTCCTATTTATCTTGTACATAGCTTGTCTGTGCATAGATGTTACTTACTTCTTCCCCATTAGAATGTGTGGTCCTCAAGGGCAAGGATTGTCTTTTGGCCTTTCTTTGTAAGTCCTAGCACTTCCCATGTGGCTGTCACATGTTACCTCAATTAATAAATGCTTACTGATTGATTGACTTTATATCCAGATAATGTTTGAACTTCCCTACTGTTATTGCCAAATCCCTTTATGAATACACTGTCAAAAGTGGCAAAGAAATAACACACATGTTTTTAAATCATAGTGCATATATAGGCATGTGTATCTCTGTATGCATATACATGTATATGGTTTATTTAGCAGCCATAGGAAATATCAATATATATTAAGTGGCAATCTTGGACAAAGCAGTGCTGTAGCAGGAGGAATTAAGGGTCAATACCCCACTTTGGCATTCCCTGCCAAATTCCATGAACATATTTGAAGGTTCTTTCAGGATCCAACTTCTATACTTTTCCATTGTTCCCAGCAGGAGTTCCCACTTTCTGGTCCAACACAGAATGTGGTATGGCCTTCAACTTTGTCACTACATACTTTGTCTTCTCAGCTTTATCCTTTCTTCTAGTTGGAGATATATTTTCAACTTTGTTCTAATTAGTTAATGATCTGACTAGAAAAAAAAAAGATAAATGACTCCCTCATCAATAGACAGTTTTTTACACTTAAGATATTTTTTATTTTCCTTTGTCTCTATATGTGATATTGGTGATAATAATAACAACACTAATATAGTACTAATAACTATACTAATCTATATATACTAATAATACTAATATTGTACATGTTGTCTCATTTAATTTTCACGATAATTCTCTGAGGTAGTTGCTATTATTATCACCATTTATATGGATGAGGGGAACTTAAATTATGAGACATTAAGTGAGTAGCACAAAGTCATATATCTATGAATATCTAAGATGATAGTTGGATAAACAGCCTTTCTGACTCCCAATTCAGGATCCACTGCAACCCTGAGCTCTTCAAAAATTGATGTCACAAAATGAAACTGTGATTTGTGTATATGTGTGAACTGGTCATGTCCATCGCTTTCCAAGTTTATTCTTACAGAAAAAACCGAAATGAAAACATGAGACTTCTGAGGAACTGACAATATTCATTTTATTCCCAGATTATCTTCAGAATATATCCACACATCTATAACACATACATAAAAACGCACATATATGTATATATGTGTGATGTATGCATGCACATAATATGCAGGTGTGTTCACATGTGTATCTATGTTCACATGCATACACACAATGATTTGTGTGTTCATATGTATATATATATATACATAGCACACATGCATACCTGCATATACACATATGCATGTGCACATATTCATACGTATGTATATATATATGTGTGTGTGTGTGTATATATATATATATGACAATTATAAGTGTTATACATTGGTATATGTGTGGACATATGTGTATGCATGTATTTACATGCATATACATCCCATTTGCAGGTAATATATGCATATATAAAATATATGTATATAATCATGCATTACATGTGCATTTGCATGTATACTTTTATATATCTGTACATATGCATGTGCATACACATACATGCATAATTACACACGTGCATTGTGCATCTATGTTTGTGTGCGCATGTATACACAAACAAACTGAGACCTGGGAAAGGCCTTATCTTAAAAAGGCCATGGTTGATCTGGGCCATCTACAGTCATCCTGACCTATGTCTTGCCACTGAACCCAGAGAGCTCTAGAGGAGAGAGTGAGGCTGGTGACTTTGCACAGCCCTGACTCACAAATCCAATTCACTTGCAACTCATAACATCATGTTCCTGATATTACCATCCTCTTTGAGAATGAAGGACAACCTAACTCATGCACCAACATGTCTTAAAAAGGGTGGAGTAGGGGAAGCTAGGTGGTGCAGTGGATAGAGCACCAGCCCTGGATTCAGGAGGACCTGAGTTCAAATCTAGCCTCAGATACTTAAAACTTATTAGCTGTGTGACCCTGGGCAAATCACTTGACCCCAATTGCCTCACTAAAAAACAAAAAACAAACAAACAAAAAGGGTCGAGTAGAAAAATTAAAATGAAGAAATCAATGAGATATCTTAAGTACTTGACTAAAGGGGAGAAAATCAGATATGTAATACATGAATATGTACACATATAAAATAGCTATGTAGATGTATAATATATACATATAGGTATTTGTGCAAAAATATGTACACACATGTTTATATATATATATATACACACACACATATATCCAAACAATGTTTTTTCCCTCATTTACTCACCTTTGGATTTAAATCACTGATTATCAAAATGAACTCAGAAAGTCTGGTTGATTTCTTTTTTCTTTCTTTTTTGTGGTTGATTTCGTCATTTAATTTTTCTACTCTTTCATCTTCTTCAACACATATTGGTACTTGAGTAACCCTTATGATTATAATAACTTACTTTCTTACATTCCTTGTAAGTGTTAACAGCAAATCATCCAAAGGCTCCATGAATGTTTGCATTATGTTGGAGAAATTATGAACTACATTCCATTTATCAATACAACTGTGTCATGTTACCCTAGTTCCATTTTTAGTATGACTCTAAGTAGGGGTCGGATTTAGCTCCTCCAAGATGTTAAGTAGTCACTGGTCATTGGAGGAGAATATGAAAACTTTATTTAATGTTTCCTATGAGCAAAGCTATATGCTAAATTGTAGGGATGCACATTTTCAAAAAAAAGTCCCTGTTCTCAAGGGCTTCACATTCTAATGGAGGAGACAATGCATATGATATTGTTGTTGAACAGAGCTTATAAATTTTGAGCATCAACTATTAATGCATGGAGACTCCCTAAAAATAATATGTTTATTACTTGGACACATTGTTTACACAGAATGTGAAAGTAACATATGTATGGGGAGGGGGAGATCATGAGTATGTCTGTTTTTATTGGTATGTCTGCTATTTATAAATGAAGAATATCAACAAATGACAAATAATATAAAATAAACACTATCTTTGCACACTTATCCCATATATCTGGTTCTCCTTCACTGTTTCAGTGAAAGCAAAACATTGTACAAAAATGAAAACTATTTTGTCTTTGTCTCTTGTTTCCCAAGCACTTTGCTAAGTTAATCTTCCAGAAAATGTTACTCTCCCTTAATTCGGAGTTGGTATTACATCTGTAGACTCTTGAGTAACTCTCATTTTAAGACATATTGGTCAAATATCTCCTTCAGTATAGTAAATCTCTTTTCAGTTAGTGTTTGATTCCTTTTCATTGGTCAGACTCTTGCAGAGGTTACATCAGTAGGGGAAAAAAAAGGAAAACAAAAACATTAGCAGCATGTTCCAATACTATGTCACTTCTCCTTCCATATCTTTTGGACATCCCGAATTACTTAATCTTTACAGGGATTTTAGTAATCTAGAACGAAAGAACTTTAATAATCAATTTTCTTGATATTTCTACTTGTGAGTAAAACCTGTAAATTTCCCTTTTTAATTTTAATGCAACGATTTCCGAGGCATTAAGTGAAATTGAAACCTTGATTAAATAGTACATCATTTAAGTATGCACAGGGACTATTACCTTTTAGTAGAAGCAGACCTGGGAAAGTTTACTGAATCTAATCACTGCAGTCAGACAATTTAGAGAACTGAATCTGAAATTGGGACGCATGGGATATGTGGTGGGGCGGGGGGGGTTTACAAGGAAAAGAACATGTTGTGTTAAGAATCAGAGGTGCCAGGTACCCCAGTAAATAGGTCAATGTATTTGCAGTTAGGGAGTGTCCAGTTTTAATCTTGCCTCAGATATTTTCTAGCTGTGTGATTCTGGGTCAATTTGCTTAAACTCTGCTGTGCCTCAGCTTCTTCATCTGTAGAACAAGAAAGTTGAATTCAAATGTCAATAGCAGCTCTAAATATATGATTCTGGCATCTGGGTTAAAACCCCAGCTATTCTACTGATTTGAATTACAATACAAAATTATCTTCATTTCTCTCAGTCTCCCTCACTTAAATCTAGTTCAGTGCAAGTCATGATATCACCCTGATGTCATTGTTCAAAAATGAAGGATAAATAACAATCTTTACTTCTCTAGGTATAAAAAAATTGGAATTAAATGGTTTCTAAGGTAACTTCTAGCTCTCAATCTATGATCTATTTCCTTTATTCAAATAAACATTCTTCCTCTTTCTTTTACTCTTCCAATATAATTCCATGAATTCCTGAAATGTATTTTACATAATCAAGTTGCCCTTGTACTTGAGTTGATCCAAACTGAATGTAAATGTTTGTGATCATTTTTAACACATCTTTGTACAGGAAATAATTTGTAAAAATGTAGGGGGCAGCTAGGGGGTGCAGTGGATAGAGCACCAGCCCTGGATTCAGGAGGACCTGAGTTCAAATCCAGACTCAGACACTTGACACTTACTAGCTGTGTGACCCTGGGCAAGTCACTTAACCCCCATTGCCCTGCAAAAAAAAAAACAAAAACAAAAACAAAAACAGAAACAAAAAAAATAAAAATCAAATGAAATTATTTAATCATGTATCTTTTCTATGCTAAAGATACTGTGATTGGTCTTGGATAAACTTGATGAAAATAAATAAATATATTTATTCATTCATCTGTTCTGATATTTATTCAATAATGCCTATAATAATTTCAAACACACTAGCATCAGTTTTCTATTTATTTTGCAGGGCACAGAAAGGAACACTGATGAATGCTTGTAGATACACGTTTAATACCCCTAAGGAAGCAGAATGAAGTAATAAACCCAGAAGAAACTGGATTCTTTAAAAAAACGATTGATTAGTAGGGACTCAGTACTTAGTTAATTTGGAGACAGGCTCCATGTTCGTTGACTCAATGCTCCTCAATATATGAGATGATCAGGGTCAGATTTAGAATAGTGAAAGAATCAAAACTGAACCAATGTAACATTGGGAGTTTCTACTTTCCTACTTTCCAGAGACTCAAATGAGCAGTGACGCAGTGGCCCAGCTAGTCATGCTCTCTGCTGGAGATCTCTGCCTAAGATCACTAGAAGTTATGTCATTTTGAACTATAAATCTTGGGCTTGCCATATATTTTTGTTTA
Organism: Dromiciops gliroides; assembly: GCF_019393635.1. Classification (NCBI taxonomy): domain Eukaryota; kingdom Metazoa; phylum Chordata; class Mammalia; order Microbiotheria; family Microbiotheriidae; genus Dromiciops; species Dromiciops gliroides. Next base: position 213,698,412 of record NC_057866.1, on the reverse strand, counting down.
AGAGTATCTTTGTTAATATCTTTTCTCTGCTATGGATACATTAATCTCCTTTGTTAACAGGTGAAGGTCCCTACAAGTATTGCATCTCATCACAACACAGAACCTAAATGACTACAGACCGTATCGCTGCTGATAAACTAATCGGAGGCAACTTTGGGCTGGCTGATAGTCTCTTCTTTTGTTTTTTTTTGTTTTTTTTAGTGAGGCAATTGGGTTAGAGTGACTTGCCCAGGGTCACACAGCTAGTAAGTGTCAAATGTCTGAGGCAGGGTTTGAACTCAGGTACTCCTGACTCCAGGGCCGGTGCTCTATCCACTGTGCCATCTAGCTGCCCCAATAGTCTCTTCTTAAAGCAGGGGCTCCTAGTCAGCTGCCTTTTGATCCATCAATGTGTTGAACTACAATTTCCAGATGAGGAAACTGAGCCTCAGAGAAGTGAATGATTTGTTTGAATCATCACAAAGTTAATAATCATCAGCCAGAGGTTGAAATGAGATTTCTTCTTTTCCATGTTCAATTCTCTGTTACACTAAATTATGCTACCTCTCAAGAAAATAATTACAAAGGATATGAGGATTTCTCGTGGCTGTTATGCACATCAGTAAGGGGCATATCCATGAGAATTACATCAAGGATTCATTTAATTATTGAAGTGTGCTTTCCTGTTCCTGCTAAAAAATCATATTTTGGTGGAAAATGCACATGATCCCTCGCCTTAACAGTCAGAATAAAATCATGTCACTGTGTGTCCAAAGTTGTCCGTGATACAAAGCCATTACTTTTCTACTTTCCATTATCTTTTTCTCTGCTAGAGGCTATGTATCTTTGTCATCAATCTCCAATAACACATTTTCTAAGGCTATTACCAAACTTATTACCAGTATTACCAGTCCATTTTATTTTTTTTAACATTTTATTTAGACCCATGGTAAATATGTGATAAGTAAAGAGAGGGTCCTCAGTTCCCCAAGTTCACAGTAGGAAGGGACTCAGTTTTGGAAACACTGATAATGCCTCTTTATGAGCTAATGTTTCAACGTTTCATGACTCCAAGACTTCATGTTAGCAACCACTGATTAAATATTTACTATGTGGCAATGTAGTATGCACTGGAAATTAGGAAATGAATTCTAATCTTCCATATGTATGTGAATATACCATTAACAGGTTACTTAACTCCTCTGGGACTACCTAATAGAAATAGAAATACATACATACATACATACATTATATATACACACACACATATAAATATATTCTATAGAATTTATATATTTATTATTTATCATATTTGTGTTATATAGATTTCTATATAATATATTCCATATAAGATAATTTGTAGAATATAGGATATATTCTATATATTCTGTATTCTATCTCTAACTCTATGTCTATGTCTGTCTCTAGCTGTCTTTATATCTATCATCTATCTATCTATCTATCTTCTAGACTTCTGTTTCATGCTTTCATTCATTTGAGTGATTCCTGGAGGGGACCCATCCTCCACTAATGAAATTGCAATTATCCTAGAATTTAGTCATATAATTATAGATCATAGATTTATAATTATATGTTTGAGTCCCACACATCATTTTACAGATGAAAAATTGGAAGCTCAGAATCATTAAGTGATTTGCCTAAGGTAGCACAGTTAATAACTAAGACAAGATTTGAGTCCACTTCTTCCTAATTCAAACTCCAACCCTCTATTCATTATCTCAGAGTGTTCTTACTGATAGCATTGATTGTTAATGTGTTCTTTATCATATTGTAAATAAGTGTGAAATAGATATTGAGAGAAGTCATTAGTTCTTTCTCATATTAATAGGCATTTATTAATATTGGGGAAACTCATACTTTTTGCTCCTATCCTATTTCCTTGTCTAATCTGTCAAGGACAGGGCTGATGGAAAATAGGACTTACATTCTCCTCATACTGGGTATTGCTACTCCACCCAACTAGATCAGACTTCTAATGTAAGGTAAAACTCCCTTCTCCTCAGGCTTGGGTGAGGGATAAATTCTTTGAATAGATTACCCAAGGACAGGGGTAACTTAGAAGTAAATGAAATATCAAAGTTAATTATAATAGTTTCAGCCTCTCATTTTAATATTCACTGTCTCATTAAATATTAACCAATATTAACCAAAATTGTTAACCAATACAAGTTGATTGCCATCCTCAGGAACATCTACTTATCCAAGAACATACAAACTGTGAGCTCACTATCATGAGGTGGCTTTGGTGTAAGAAAAATGGCCATATGACCATCCTTTTATGCATAAACATCATAGCCTTATTAATAAAATTGTTAAATTACCTAGAAATTATATCTCTTCATTTTAAAAAATGTTACAATATGCATAGGGATAAGGGCTAGGCCTGTGGTTTCATTAATACAAGGAAATTTCACCTGAGGAAAGGTCCTCCATCAATACAAGTTTGAAATGTATAATCCTTGAAAGTTGCCTAGAACAGAACTTCTTAATTTTTTTCCACTTGTGACCCCTTGTTTTCCTGAGAAATTGTTCTGCAATCCAAGCTATATAGATATATAAAATAGGTATACGTAGCCTTTTACTGTTGTCAAATTTTCCACGTCTCCCACATTCAGTTACACAACCCCATATAGGGTCATAATCCAGAGTTTAAGAAGCTTTGGGCTACGATGCTGAAAGCTTAAATATTACTTCCTCATTTTTGGTTTGAAAAATCAATGTATATGAATGAGAGGTCTTCATCCCAGGACTTCATGACTCCAAATCACTGTGAAGATAATATTCTGTATTGTCAATATAAAAAGAAAATACAATATTCCTAAAAGGAACTTACTTGGATTGTAACTCATAGGAGAGGACCACCTTTATTGTCTTGCATTTATCACAGTGCCTAAAACTGTGTTTGGACATACCATTCACTTAGAACCAACCCCCACATTTCAATCTGGAAGGAATTAACTTTCCTAAAGTAATACAAATAATAAGTGACAGAAATGAAATCTAAACTGAAGCCCTCTGGTTTTATAGCCAGTATAATCTCCACAGAATTGTACTTTATATGTGGCAAATATCTTAAGACCACACAAGACACCATATCCGACACTGCCAACAGATATATTTCCAGATAGAATTGAAAAAAAGTCATATCAACCTTTCTTTTAATTTTTAAATTTTTTTTTTTTAGAGAGGCAATTGGGGTTAAGTTACTTGCCCAGGGTCACACAGCTATTAAGTGTTAAGTGTCTGAGGCTGGATTTAAACTCAGGTCTTCCTGAATCCAGGGCCGGTGCTCTATCTACTGCGCCACCTTTCAACACTGCAGCTTAATTAAATCCCTTTTGTTAACAGTTGAATAACCTACAAGTATCCCAGCATGGGATAGCAGAGTGCTGGTCTGAGTCAAATCTACCCCTAACACTGCCCACCCCTAACAATTCCACTAATATCAGTAGAATTGAATCCATTATAGAATGTCTATCCAAAAAGCAAAGCAAATTTGCAAAAACAACATGGGAAAACCTACATAGGAAACAATGCTCCATAAAAGAAAATTAATTGACGAATAAATTTGCTACATATGAAACTAGCTATAAATGCACTATGCCCAACTGTTATAACAGTATGAATTGCTGACCAATTAAAATAGCCATCAGTCTGAAGGTAGTGCATGGAGCATATGGTAAATAAATGACTATCCTATCACTGAATTTATTTGTATCTATGTAAAATAACTTCCCTGGATATAGTGCTAACAGGGCACATTTGTTGGCTCTGAAGTTCAAATAAATGTATCATGCTTTAATTTGCTGTAGTTATTGCGGTTTTGTTTATGGTATGAAATATTAGAGAGCCAATGGTACAGAACCATAACATGAATTAGTAATACCGTAACATATAGACAACATATTTTAATACAGGCATTTATGGCTTAATAATAGCATTCCTGATAGGTTTTCTGTCAGAGGTAAAGTAGGCCTCAATATAATCAGAACCTTGCCTTTTTATTTTTTCAAGAAAAGCTTTGATAAATAATGTTCATGAGTGATTCTACATAAGGGTTGACTTCCTTCGAGACAAATTATTCAGCTACATAGTGACTTTACCAAAGAACACATTTGCATGATCTCTGAGTTCAGGGCTAGAGAACCACTAAATAATAATAAGGTAGTAAAGCCAGAGACAGGCAGTTTAGATCGCTCTGTAATTTGCACTACAATTGTCATTGAACCTAAGCTCTTCTTTCTGAATAATAATGCAAATAATTAAGAAGGTTTCAGGCTTTGTCTGTAAAACTTGAGTGTCTTTACTTTGAGATGGCAAGAACATTGATTGAAAAATGCTCCTTTTCTTAGTGGAACAGACAAAATCAAGAGAGGACCTTACTCTCTGACACAAATTGAAGCCAATGATGAAAATTGAAGCTATAGTTGGAAAGTTTGTCCAGGCTCTTGAAAGCTTTAAACAAGCTTTAACCAGTTCTGTTGAGCAGTATTGTCTTCATGGATTGCCTTTAATAACCAGAGACAGATTGACCCAGTGCAAAGAGTACCATCTCAGGAGTTAAAAGAACTAGGTTTATATGCCCAGCTCTCTGACACTACCCATTACACCTTGGATGAGTCACTTTTTTTGACCCTTAATATCAACCTTTATAAAATAAAAGTATTTGACTAAATGAATGCTAGGATCCTTCCATCTCTAGAGATATTACCCCCAAAACTTATCCTCTCTGAATGATCTGTCCCACCAAGAATATACTTCGTTTGTTTAAGCTGATGGTTTTGTTTTGTTTAATTTCCCAAAGTGAAAATAAATTAAATATATTAAATGTTCAAGTAATTTCTTATTTTTAGATGGTACTCCAAACACATTTTATGCCCATAAGGATATCCTATATTATCTTGCATCGTGTTTGTTTGACATATGTCCTATCTCTAAAAATCCTGTGATGAAATCTTATATATGTTTTCATTTGCCAAGGTCTCTGTACAAAATAGACAATTAATACTACTAATACTAATGCCAATACTAATACTAACACTAATACTAATACTAAATTATGATGATAGCCATCATATATATAGTGAAAAGAATAACTATTTTTGTCCACATGTCCCAATATTTCTGCACATAATAAGAACAACACAATGTATAGCATTTATATATATTCTTTAAGGTTTATAAAGTTCTTTACATATGTTATCTCTTTTGATCATTGACAATTCTGTGAATTAGGTGATATTATATTCATTTGATAGATAAAGGTACTGGGGCTGAGAGAATTTAAGGGATTTGCCTAGGGCCTCACAATTAGTAAATGGCTAAAGCAGAATTAAAACTCGGGTATTCTTGATTCAGCTGCCTCTGTTGTCTGTTTGATGAAGTGTAGTATTGAATTATAATTCTTTATTGGATAGAAAAAAAACAAATTGGATACCAAAAACCAAATGAATGTAAATAAAAGATCACATAAAATAAGATGACAGAAATTTGAATGGACAAAATCTCAGGATGGGTCTACAGTAGAACATGGACAGTGAGTGAGTCAGTAAAAACAAAAGCACTCATTAAACATTTCTTATGTGTCAGGAACCATATCAAGTGCTGGAGATACAAATGGCTATGAAACAATATGCAAAAAAATGTGGACTATGTAAAGACCTTAGATTATATAGGAGGAGAGGAGACAATATAAAAATAACTTTACACACAAAATCATTGAACATCAGTCAATCAGTCAACCAAGAAATCAGTAAATTCCTATTAAGGACCTATTACGTACTAGCTACTGTATTAAGCCCTGGGGATGTAAAAAGAGACAAAAGATAGTGCCTGCCCTCAAAGATCACACAATCTAATGGGGTGAATAATATACTAACAAGTATAAGATACATAAGAAAACATTGACAATGGAAAGGCATTAGAATTGAGAGGGATTGGGAAAGGCCTACTGTTAAAGATGGGGTATTAGGGGGCAGCTAGATGGCAGAGAAGGTAAAGCATTGGCCCTGGATTCAGGAGTACCTGAGTTCAAATCCAGCCTCAGACACTTATCACTTACTAGCTGTGTGACCTTGGGCAAATCACTTAACCCCAATTGCCTCACCAAAAAAAAAAAAAGAAAGAGAAGATGGGGTATTAGTTGGGACTTAGAGGAAGCCAGGGAAGTCAGTAGGCAAATTCGAGAAGAAAACACATTCCAGGGAGCCAGAGATAATGCTAGAGCTGAGAAACAGAAGGTCATTCTCCATGAACAAAATAGAAGTCCACTGTGACTGGATAGAGAGTAAGGTGTATAGGAAATGTGTAGGAAATGGATATGAAAGAAAACAACAACAATAAAAAGAACCTCAATCACAGTGACAAGGCTCCAGGAATGAAAAGACAGTGTTTAGAAGAGGGGAGGACATATCTGAAAAACCATGTCTAGTTCCTGGTACAAAAACTTAGAAAGAACATTGACAACCTGACTTTCCTTGAGAAAGGTGGCCTTGATCATGACAGAGAGTTGAAATCTTATCAAAGAAATCTAGTTAAGACATAGATAATGTTTAACTTGAAGAAAAGGTGGGGTTTAGTTATTATTGTTTTTGTAGTTGTTTTTGTTTATTTTGTTTTATTTTTCCCAGAGATGGAGTGGATGCAGTAGGGGATCAGAACGTGAAGAATGTCTTCACATATCTGAAGAACTATTATGTGAAAGAGGATTGCCTAAAAGTAAAATAGGTTGCCTCAGTAGATAATAAGTTCTGGTGAGTTCTCTTGTCATTAAAAGTCTAAGTAGATAGCTGGATGGCCATTTGTTTAAGATCTTGCAGATGTAATCTTTGCTACAATTAATGATTGGGCTGGGTGATTTCTGAGCTACTGAAGATACGGAGACATTACATAGGGAGATATACTTCAGCTGAATATAAATGGGATAACAATCCCAACAACTAGTTATTCCAACATGTAATAAATTTCCCAGAAAAGATAAGTTGTCCTCATCATTAAGGGTGGGGAGTCTTCAAGAGAAATCTGTTTCTACCTTTCTTTTGAGTCTCTGCATCTCTTTAACTCTAAAAAAGAAGCTCAAATCTCATCTTTCTAATGATTGACTCAGATTGAATACTCAACACCTTCCCACCTATCTCAGTCTCTTCTCCCCTCTGATAGGAGAGCTGCAGAATGGGGTAGAACACTGAACACCTCTAAAGCTTTCCTTTATAGAGAGCATGGATTGGACTTTCCAGTTCAGCCTCCATTTTCCATCTGTAGCTCTGCTTGGTTTCAACTCCACTAAACAAGATTCCCTACTCCCTTCTAACTTTCTTTTTGTGCTGTTTCTTCCCAATAGATCACAGGTTCCTTGAAGGCCAGAACTGTATTTATCATCCGTATCTCATGACATAGCACATTATCTGGCACATAGTAGGAGCTTAGTAAATCTTTACTGAATTGCATCGAATTTATCTGAAGAAGGAATTCTATTGTCTGCATGTCTTAACAATTGACCTTAGTTATATCCCTCAGAAAAATGGGTGTGATCTAATTACCAAGGCAAAAAATATGGCCAATGATCAGAATCCTCTCACTTTTTTCTTGCCTATCCATTAACTTACAGTATGATGTGGGAATCTATGCAATAAATGTTTTATTTTGTTTTTTTTTTTTAAAGAAAGCCTGTCTTTTGAATGGATTTTAAAATGACATTGATTTTTTTCTATGGGTAGAAAGAATGCAGATGGAAGAAAGCCCCGTGATACTGAATTGCCACACCACTGACAACTTTGAAAAATGTCTTTTTTTTCTGTTCTGGGGCAGGTAGAAATTAACCTGATAATATTGATGATCAAATGTATACTATTTGTATAGATTTCTGTAAACTTTTGGTTACTATGTAAATGCTAGCAATTATTAGTTCTAGTTATATTGTACCCACCACCACTAGTACTGCTGTTACTACCACTAGCATTACTACTATTATACTGTTACTATTATAAGAATGTAGGGGGTAGCTAGGTGGCGCAGTGGATAAAGAACACACTCTAGATTCAAGAGGACCTGAGTGCAAATCTGGCATCAGGCACTTGACACTTACTAGCTGTGTGATGCTGGGCAAATCACTTAATCCTCATTGCCCTGCAAAAAAAAAATAATAATAATAATAATAGGAAGAATAATGTAGTACATGTTTCAGACATGAATCCAATATGGACGCAATCCTTGGCCATATTATTTCTACTTTCTATAGGCCACATTTGAAACTGTTGGCTGGATTATTTCAACAGATTGCTAATTGGTTTCCTTGCTTCCAGTTTCTTAGCTGCCAAAATAATATTCTACACTCTGATTCTTATAATGTCAGTCCCCTACTCAGCAATGATCTACTTTTCTAATGCTTGGAATATGTGCTGGTTTTGTAGTTGGACGTCCTCAATTTGTATCCTGACTCCATTGGCTTTGTAATCATGAGCAAGTCACTTAACCTCTCTGGACCTTAGTTTCTTTGTCTTTAAAATGCAACTTTTGGGCTCAATGACCTCTAAAAGTCCTTCCAACTCTAAATCTATAAGCCTCCTTTTTTTTTTTTTTTAAGGCTTATGCTAGGGATTTTACAGCTGTACTTGGAGACAACTAATGAGTTTGCATGACATATCGTTTGCTCAAACTTATTGAAAGGCATAAAGCATTGTGGTGTAAAAGGGCTTTCTTTATGTCCTGAAAAATAGCACTAGGAAATTCTGTATAAGTGCCAGAGTAAATTTCAGTGTGGAAGTTAATGGATGACTAGCCTGATACTGTGGACGAGGCTTATTTGTAAGGCCATTTGACAAGCAGTGGTTCTCTGCCAATGAGCCCTTTTCTGGGTTGAATGGGAAATGTACACGGAAGATGACAATTACTTGAGCTTCTGACTAAATCATTTTTGTGAACTGCAGTAGCATCTACCAGTTTCCATTTTATATGTCAAGGTCTTTGGCAGAGTATTATTCATTGATGTTATAATTGCCACACTGGCTTTGGAATGCCTATGTAAAGCTCACCTGGATTTTAAATGCATTTAATTAAACTTGTGTTATGATACACAAACGTACAGATTCAGGCACATCAAAGGGAACAAAAAGTAGAACTAAAGTTGCTATCATCTCTAATCCTAATATCAGATACCCTATTCTTCCCCTGCCCCCTGATCAGGAGTGGATCACCACCTTTATGAATGATTTAAAGGGCCACAAAAATCTTAAGTGGTGGGGGGTGAGGGGGATTGTTTTCCCCACAGATGTAAAATCTACCCTAAAGTTCTTAATTTTAGTTAAACAACATTTGTTTCTGGAAAGCCTTGGTTTATCATATATTATGAGGCCTGAAAGGAGAAAGAGACCTCCAGAGTTCTCTTTTGGGATTGTTCATCTGTCATTGTGAAGACATTAAGGAGTTTGGTCCTGAGAAGGTGAGTTTCTAAGAAAGTTAATTTGAATGTTTGATCAGAGGTGGAGATTAGGGAACTGGGGGAAAACTATGCAATGATGAAGGGTGAGTGGAAGATCACATTATACAGCAGCTCAGTGATGCTTGGTTCAATAAAGGATTAGTTTGTATTATTGAGGTAAGGAGAATATATTGATTGGTCCACATAGCATGTATTTAAGAACTTATTATGTATAAGACACTGTAATACATACTGGTAATACAAACAGAAAGAATGAAATAATGCCTACTCTCAATGCAAAGAATATAAAGATAGATAGATAAATAAATAATACATACATACATACATATGTCAGAGAGAAAGAGAGACAGAGATGGAGAGAAAGAGATTTTTTCCATAAAAGTATTTTATTATTTTCCAGTTACCTGTAGAAATAATTTGCAACGTTTGTTTTTATAAGATTTCTAGTTTCAATTTTCCCCTCCCTGCCCTCCCTTCCCATTCCCCAAGACAGCAAGAAATCTGATATAGGTTATATATGTACAATCACATTAAACATATTTCTGCATAGTCATGATGTGAAAGAAGCAGAGGAAAAAGAAAAAACATCAAAAAAGTAAAAAGTAGCAATAGTATGCTTCAATCTGCATCTAGATTCCATAGTTCTTTTTTTTTCTTTTCTGGATTTGGAGAGCATTTTCCATCATGAGTCCTTTGGAACTATCTTGGACCATTGTATTGCTGAGAAGGTCAAGTCTAACACAGTTGATCAATACACAATGTTGTTGATACTGTGTACAATTTTCTCCTGGTTCTGCTCATCTCACTCAGCATCATTTCACGTAAGTCATTCCAGGTTTCTCTGAAATGCTCCTGCTCATTGTTTGTTACAGCACAATAGTATTCCATTACATTCATATACCACAACTTGTTCAACCATTCCCCAATTGATGGGCATCCCCTGAATTTCCAATTCCTTGCCACCAGAAAAAAAAAGCAGCTACAATTTTTTTGGGGGGGTACATGCGGGTCCTTTTCCCTTGTTTATGATCTCTTTGGGAAAAAGACCTAATAGTGGTATTGCTGGGTGTAACGATTGAAATGACACCACCTGCTGGAGCCTTACTGTAGAAAAGCTTCGCCATGAGGTGAAGGTCTCTGAGGGCAAGACCATGAATCTTTTCTTTGGCATCAGGAAGTGACATTTGCTTGTGGGAGGAAGAAGGGGGAGGCTGGCGCTCAGACTTGCTCTCTTTCCTGAGGATTCTGGTGGAGAAGGGAGCTACAAATGCAAATCTAGGCCTTTCTCTCTCTCAACCAAATTCTTATTCTCCTTAATAAATGCTTAAAAGTCTAACTCTTGCTAAAGCTTATAATTTATTGGCGAGCACTCATTAGATATTTTAGACAGTATAGCTAGAATTTTAGAGCCTTACATGGGTCAAAAAGTATGCATAGCTTTATAGCCCTTTGGTTATAGTTCCAAATTGCTCCCCAGAATGGTAGGATCAGTTCACAGCTCCACCAACAATGCATTAGTGTTCCAATTTTTCCACAGCTTCTCCAACATTTATTATTTTCCTTATTTGTCATATTAGCCAATCTGATAGTTTCCAGGTGGTACCTCATAGTTGTTTTAATTTGAATTTCTCTAATCAATAGTGATTTAGAGCATTTTTATATGACAATAGATAGCTTGGATTTCTTCATCAGAAAACTGCCTGTTCATATCCTTTGACCATTTCTCAATTGGGGAATGACTTGGATTCTTATGAATTTGATTTAGTTCCCTTTATATTTTAGAAATGAGGCCTTTATCAGAAGTACTGGCCATAAAAATTGTTTTACAGCTTTCTGCCTCCCTTCTAATTTTGGAGGCATTGCTTCTGTTTGTACAAAAACTTTTTAATTTAACGTAATCAAAATCATCCATTTCACATTTCATAATATTCTCTCCCTTTTGTTTGGTCATAAACTGTTCTTTTTTTCCATAAATCTGAGAGGTAAACCATTCCTTCCTCTCCTAATTTACCTATAAAAGAGAGAGAGAGAGAGAGAGAGAGAGAGAGAGAGAGAGATTTTTTAAAAAATAGATACAAGAGACAACAGAGTTAACTAAATAGAAGATCTTTATGGGAATATAGAGGCAACTGAGGAGGTAGGGCTGGGAATCAAGAATACCTCTGTGTACAAGGTACTGCTGGCTCAAAGTTGAGCTTCTTTTCTGTTGTACCAAGTTCCTGTCCTGTATTTATATCTAAAATTTGTTTAGGAATGATTCCACATATGAATTTGAGTAAAGTATGTACTATAACCCCCTTGGATTTCGTTATGTTTTGTCCATATTAACACGGCCTAGAGTTCAGGGTATTAATTTTGTTGTTCTTATCAGAGATTACAATCTTGAAATCAGATTAAAGTGTTATATATACATGTATATATGTATGCATGTATAAATGTATGAATGCCTGATATCTTCAGGCTAGAAGCCAGCTATACAATTTATTTGACTAAACAGGTTAAATCAACAGCCATGAATTTTAAAATGAATGTGTTCGAAGAAACTTTCTAAATCTTTCATGGAAAGCTGACTTGATTTGTGTGAGCTTTGGTCTCCCATCAAGGCTCAAGAATTGAGGAATAATTCAAGCTCAAAAGAAATTGTCTATTCTTCCATTGAGCAGCTTTATTTGCTAGTTAATTCAACATACCCAGCAGGGCATCTTAACTAGTAGAATTTTTCTACTAATTTGCAGATCATATAACAATGTAATAGTGTTTCCATTGTTCCATATCTTCCCCAACACTACCTATGTCCATTTATGTTGACCTATATTTGCCAATTTTCTGGGTGTGAGGTGAAACTTAGGGGTTGTTTTGGTTTGTATTTCTATCGTGATTAAAGTGTTGGAGCTTTTTTTTTTTTCCCCTACATGGTTGTTAATAGTTTGTGGGTGGACAATAAAGGTGGATAAGCAGGACCAAGAGGTGCTGGTCCTCCCTGAACAATCCATATATCCCACCTTGGTGCCTATTTGACCCCCAGCTCTCACCTGTGGCACCAAGAAGCTGTAGCATGTGCAGTGGTAAAAGAGTCACCCTGGTAAAAGTCTCAGCAGCTGGGGGCAGCTAGGTTGTGCAGTGGATAAAGCACCAGCCATGTATTCAGGAGGACCTGAGTTCAAATCTGGCCTTGGATACCTGACACTTACCAGCTGTGTGACCCTGAGCAAGTCACTTAACCCTCATTGCCCTGCCAAAAAAAATGTCTCAGCCGATGGGCTAAACCAAGTTGAGGGTAATCAACAGGCATCAAACTCATTGGTAAGGGAGGGAGATATCTATACCAAGCATGTGAAGACTTCCTTAAGTTGAATGGGTCTATGAGAACAATTTGTTCCAATGGCCATGAAGGTGGCTGAAGCAGGAGCTATGGAACATTTAGAGCTTGGTCAGACACTGCATCCTGGGCCATCGCGAATCATTTTTATTTTTGTCATGCCAGTGGACTTCAATGACTTTGGAAGAGAAAATGAGTCTGATGAGCATGTATAACTCTGTGTCACTTAAATCCAATTCACATTCAAGTCAAGGCATTACCCTGTGGTGTCACTGGTCTTCTTCAAAAAGGAAGGAAGAACAGAAACAATTATTCCCTTGCATTCATGTATCAAAAATAGTTCAGCCATTCCACTCTTAATGAAATTATGATGCCCTTACTCATGCAAAATCAATGAAAATTTGTTTCAAGTTTTAGAGAAGTGAAATGACATACAATAGTTTAAGATTCATTTAAGTTTCTTGTTCTCCCACAAGGTGATGTTAATCATTTTCCTTGTCATCTAGATATATTTTATGACACAGAGTCTCAGATTTAGATACAAATCTTGGTTCAAACTTAGTGGGAGAGTGAATATAAGGGGAATGTTGTAATATTACTTTTTTATAAATATACATGTTTTTATGTCATAAAATTTTGCCATATCTGACATAAAGACATTAATTTTGTTGTAAGTCAAACAGTATTAGTTATAGCAAATATTCAAAGTCTCTGGTGGATAGAAAAAAACAGGAGGCATACTTTTCAAACCTTGCCAAAGGCCTAGAAATGCTTTGTTGAAGTACTGCCTCATTAATTAATTATAAATATGAATATGTTTTAGTTTGATTTAGTTTGTACTGAATTCATATTATGGGACATCTCACTGAAATTATAATAAATACCAGCCTATTTTGTTATCTGAGAATCATAGATTAAGAACTGAAATCAATTGATTTTTTATTAAGTGCTTACTATGTGTCAGATATTATTCTAAGTGCTGGTGATACAAAAAAAAAAAGGCAAAGGACAGTCTCTTCCCTCAAGCAGCTCAAAAGCTAATGGAGGAAAATACATACAGATAAACATAAAAGAAGCTATATACAGGATAAATTGGAAATGATTAAAAAAGGAAAGACAGTAGAATTAAAAAGACTTTGTAAAAGCTACCTCTAAAGGACTTCAAGAAAGCCATGAAAAGACCATAGGGTATAGCTGAGAAAGGAGGAGCATTCCAGTCATGAAAAATAGCCAGACAAAATGCTCAGAGCTGAGACATGGAATACCTTATTTGTGGAACAGCCAAGAGGCCAGTGTCACTGGATCAAAGAGTACGTTGTGGGTAGTAAGGTAAAGACAGGAAAGATAGGAGAGGGCTAGGTTAAGAAGGTTTTTGAATGCTAAATAGAGCATTAATACATAAATAGAGCCTATTAATATACATGCTTTTATGTCATAAAATTCTGCTCTCTCTGGCATGAAAGCATTCATTTTGTTACTATTCAAGCAGTATAAGTTATAGTTAGAAAAACATTGGGGAGAAGGGGATTTTTAAACTGTTTCTAAGGCAGAGATGGCTTGTTGGACTGCTGAGTCATTAATTATAAAATGTGGATATAGTTTAATGTTTTGTAGTTGGCATTGAAATAATGTTGTGGGACATTTCACTGAAATTCTTATATATATATATATATATATATATATATATATATATATATATATATATATATATATATACCAGCCCAGTTTTGTGAAATTTGGATCGTTATCCTAAATTCATAGTGTAAGAACTTAAAGGGTCCATGGGAGTCATAATTTAAATCCAGCACGTTGTCATAAAGGATAATTTTGTACTGTTGGAAGAGAAAATTACTGAAAGTGAACACCTTTTGGTTTGTTTCCCGACTGATGGTGATTTCTTAATATGCTGTGAACAATTTCTTCATTGGGTTGATTTACATTATAGTAGACTGTTCTCATGTTTCTCAGTAAAAAAAAAAATTGCAATGACAACATCACACTATTCATAAGTATCCAGTGACAAAGTAACTGACGAGTCAGCATCAAATAGACTGAAGAAATAAAATGTGTTTTCCAGGTATGTCTACTCAGAGCATCATGACAAGATGAATACCTGGAACAAATGAGATGAATGTTGTTGTAATTGTTGCTCGTGTTTAGTAATTATTAAGATACCCCAGGAACTAGTTCAATGCCTGGCATATAGTAAACAATATATGTTTATAAGTTGATAGATTGATTATATAGAGAAAACAGAGAAATTTGCTTAAAGCACTATAAATAGCAAGATATAAGATATCAATAATGACATTAAGCCTGAGGAATTTCTTACACTTTTTCTTTCTTGGTTTTTTTTTTTTTTTTTGCCTTTTTATGGTTCCTTTGAGTCTTATATTTTGGGGGTCAAATTTTTTAATCAGTTCTAGTCTTTTAATCAGAAATGCTTGAAAATCCTCTATTTCATTAAATATCCATTTTTTGCTGAAAGATTTTATTCAATTTTGCTGGGTTGGTGGTTCTTGTTTGTATACCTAACTCCTTTACCTTCCAGTATAACATATTCCAAAAATCCTATGGTTCTTTTATGTGGAAGCTGACAAATCCTGTATAAGTGGGACTGCAGTTCTGCAATATTTGAATATTTTCTTTTTGTCTACTTGCAATATTATCTCCTTGATAGTTGAGATTTGAAATTTGACTATGATGTTCCTGGGAGTTTTCATTTTGGGATCTCTTTCAGGCAGTGCTAGGTGGATTCTTTCAATTTCTATTTTCTGCCTCTGGTTCTTGAAAGATATTGTCCAGACTCTTCTTTTTTTACTTATGGCTTTCAGGTAGTACAAACATTTATATATTATCCTTTCTGGATCTATTTTAAGTCACTTTCCCCCAATATAAAATTTCATATCTTCTTCTATTTTTTAACTTTTAAAAATTGTTTTATCATATTTTGCTATCTCATAGAGCCATTAGTTTTAATTTGTTCAATTCTAATTTATAAGTAATTATTTTCTTCAGTGACCTTTGCACTTCCTTTCCATTTGGCTAATTCTGTTTTTTAATGAGTTATTTTCCTCAGTAATTTTTTGTGTGTTTTCCCATGCTATAGACTCTTTTTCATGATTCTCTTGCATTACTCTCATTTCTTTTCCATTTTTTTCTTCCACTTCTCTAATTTGTTTTTTAAAATACTTTTAAAACTCTTCCAGGAATTCTTTTGGGCCTGAGATCAAATTACGTTTTTCTTTGAAGCTTCACCTGTAGTCATTTTGGCACTGTTGTCCTCCTCTAAGTTTATGCCTATTTCTTGACTATCACCATAATAACTTTTAATAGTCAAGTTTTTACTGTTTGTTTTCTTCCACATTTTTATGTCTTTTTCTATGACTTGTTATTTTTATTAGAGAATTGGGCTTTAGTCCTGCATTCTCCCAAGTTTTTGTGCCAAGGCTCTCGGTCTCACTGGTGGTTTCCACTGGGCTTCAGGGCTTAGCTGCTTTCCTTCTCTGTGGGATAAGCTTCCCTTCTGACTGGTATTGGGGGATACATCCTCCATTTTGTCCTCCCCTGGGTTTGGACTGGCCTTCTCCAGGGATGGTGGCCTGCAGCTGGATTATTATAGTTAACAGTGTGTTTCTGGTGGCAGGCCCTGGAGGAGGGATCTTGTTGCTTGTCAGCCCAAGGGATGATGCCCTGATCCTGTGTTGCTATGTTAACAGGGTCTCTCTGTCAGTAGGCCCTAGAGGAATTATTTTGTTGCAAATTTTCCAAAGGGTTGAGGCTCTGCTGCTGGGTTACTGTGGTAACAGAGTTTCTCTGCTACCAGGCCCTGGAGGAGTAATTTTGTTGCAGATCTGCCCAAGGGTTGTGGCTCCCTGCTGCTTGTTTGCTATTTGAAAAGAGTCTCTGTGCCGGTAGGTCCCAGGGGTGGGATTTCACTATTGGCCAGCCTCCCTTGGGGCTTCTCTACTGGTCAGCAGTGGGCTCAAGGACTCTTTGATGGTCTGTATGGGGGTGGGGTGGCTGGTGAGGGTCCATGCTATGCTGCCCAGACTGTTCACTTTCCTGGGGGATGCTTGTTTACAGGAGGGTGGAGCCTCACTGGTGATATGCCCCAGGCTTAGAGCCCTGCTTCAGGCTCCCTGCTATGAGCCTAGCTGCTGCTGCTGCTGCTGCTGCTGCTGCTCTTAGACCTCACTTCCTTCCCACCCAAGCAAGACAGACCTCCTGCTAGGCTGGTAGACTGCTTTCCTGCTCCTGGAACAATTTAGAGGCAATTTTCTGTTGGTTTAAAGGGGAAATTTGAGAGAGCTTCAGAAGGTTCCTTCCTCACTTTGCCATCTTGGCACCATAAGTTGAATTGACTCTTAAAACTGAGCCTTAAACTTAGTTTATTACTATCTCTGTCCAGATGCTTGGATACTTTCACCCTTTTACTGATTCCAGTAGATGATCCTTATTTCTTCTATATTATTCCTTTACCCATGTAACATCATTTTTTTTTTTGGTGAGGCAATTGGGGTTAAGTGACTTGCCCAGGGTCACACAGCTAGTAAGTATTAAGTGTCTGAGGCCAGATTTGCACTCAGGTACTCCTGAATCCAGGGCCGGTGCTTTATCCACTGCGCCACCTAGCTGCCCCCCATCTAACACCCTTATTATTGAACCTTTCTCCCACAGTTACCTATCATTTCATTTTTTTAATCAACCAAATATTATATACCTCCTCAGTACCAGACACTGTGCTGGCTGATGGGGACACAAAGACACAAACAAAAACAAAGTGATAACCTACTCTCAAGAAGCTTCTTCCATGAGGTAGATATGAGGAGAGGGTATATATCTTAGTTTCTACTTTAAAATCTCTTCACTTCAGAACAATGATTCTATGATTCTACTTTCAGACATGTACCAGTTTCCTTCATATATGTGTATATATGTATGTGCATATACACATATCTGCATGTGTATATGTATTGTATACATGGATGTATATGTATCAATGTGTATATATTAATGTATATGTGCATTTTATGCATATTTATGTGTTTATATATGCATGAATTTGTGTACTTGATGTATATATACATGTATGTGCATGCATGTACATATATGTAGTATGTGTTTATATCTGCATATGTGTGTACGTGTATGAATTTTAATATGTACATATCTATAACTATTTTATACATGTGTATACACACATATATACATGAATGCATGCATAAATACGTATATTTATAATATATGCATTGTATATAACTACCTATTAACTCTTCTAATTAATGACCAAACATTTGTCTTTTTTTTCCCTTTTCTTTTATTTTCTTTTCCTGACAAAGAGCATTGTAAGCATCTGCCACTTTCATTTTCTATTCATGTTTTCTGTTTTTGGTCCCATCTAATGGGGTTTCCTTCACAAATTGATTGAATCAGATAGTTATTAATGATCTTCTAATTACTGATTCCTATTTTTTTCACACTTTTCCATTCTCCTTAAATTTTTTGATTTATCACTCTTAAGCACTTTAAAATAATACTGTGTTCTCAAAACCTTCTTTGTTCTTTCCTTGTTTTCTCTAATGCTGCATTACCATGGTTCTCCTATTATAGCTCTTATGGCTCACACATTGCCTCCACTAATTGACCCTACTTCTCCCATTTCTCCAAATAAAATCCTATTGCTTTCTCCTTTCTCTCTATATACCCTTCAGCAGAGACTCATCCACTCCTATAGAATTTAGCTATTATCACTGTGCATTACTTGCAACTTTATAAAAAATAACAAATTTCCTCACAAATGAGTTACTCTTCGTAATTTTGCTTCTTTTTTATTTGTTAGTTGTACTGTTTTGAAATTTTGGAGTCATCCCTGCCATTTTATTAACTTAGAAGCTCAAAGTTGAAATAAACTTTAGAAGGAAGTCATCTATATCTGATTCATGCTTCATTTAACAGAATATCCTCTACCATAATCCTAAGAGGTCATCCAGTTTTCACTTGAAGACCTCCAGTGATTAAAAATACATTACATTTGGAAGCAATACATTTTATTTTCCTATAGGCTGAATTCAGACTTAGCAAGTTTTTTTTTGTCATATTAGGATCACAACAGCTCTTGCATACTCTATCCATTGATCTTATTTGTGTCTTATGCAGAGAAGTATAGTAAGACAATAGTCTCTTCTCTTTCATCCTTAAATTGCAAATCATTTCTAGTATTCTATTCAAAAGTATCCTTACATATCTTTCTACCTACAAGGTTTTCTTCCAATTAATTTACCATTAGTATTACTTATCCGTTGCTGAAAAATTCTCAGACTCCCACCAACCTAGTACCCCAGGTAAGGCCTTGTAGCCCTGGAGTCCTAATTGGAAAGAGGTTTTCCATATCTGGACTGTCCCATACCTAGTGTTTGCCAGGAATTCAATAATCAATAAACTTTGCTATGCTTGGAAAGAACATATCAACTAATTTCCTTATGGTTTCATTCTTTATCCCTGTGACACCAAGAAACCACCCCACCAACCCCCTATATATATCCTCTTTCTCTACTAGAATTTAAGACCTCATGGGGAAAGACTGTCGTGCACTGAATCTTCATGACCCCACTTAGTGCATAGCACATAGTAAATGTTTAATTTTTAAAAATATATTCATTTATATAAACCATAGAATCTTCACTTTACCATGCAAAATCCTGCAAAATATGGCTTCAACTTTCTGTCTCCCAGTATATTTTTATGTACTACATTTGGTTCCAATGAAACTAACTCATGTATTATTCCTGAAATAAGTCTTGTATTATCTTGACCTTTGCACCTTTCCTCATACCTCTTTCTGGATTCTCTCATATAAATGTCACCAACTTTAAAAATCACTTCCCAATTATCTTAACTGGTCCTCCTCTAAACTTGTATAGCATTTTGTAGGTGATATGAACCTAATACATCCCATCTTGCATCATAGTCATATGTTTGTATATCTTACTTTCTATACTAAATATTAAACTCCTAAAGTACAAATACACTCTATTTTACAGATGTTAATTCACCACATTGGCTCAATAAATATATAAAGAGAAGAATGATGATCTTAGGCAAGGTAGTAGGCCCCATAAAATTAAATGGCAAATTGAAAATGTGAGTAGAACAATATCCACAGTGATTATTGATATAATTTTCACAATAAATTCAGGTCTTATATTTGCTAGGTTCAACTTTTTAAAGTCAACACATTTTCCAATTATTCAATGATTTTGTGTTTCTGAAGGGGATAACCCAAGGAAGAAATACACACACAAACACACACATACCCTCACAATCCCAAAGAACAACAAAGGGGCGGGGGGGAGCTAAACACAATTTTGTCATAATACACAAACTATCTACTCAGAAAATAAGATTTATTGGATGTTTGGGGAATCTTTGTTTCCTCAGCTTTCTAATTTACTATAGCAGTCTTTTTCCTCCAAGATTTTCAAGGAATGATAGATGGCTTTCTTTTTTACTCCCATACACAATCTCTTGTGAATTATTCTTGCTCAGTAAGCTTCACTGAAATGCAGCATGAGCAATGTTGGAATATCTAAACAATAGTGTACTTTTGCACACAGTTTCTCACCCTTTCATTCTCATACCTGCATTACACACTTTCAATTTGAATTATATATCGATGGGCCCCAAATCTTTCTCTTCCTGGAAGGGGTCTTTGGAATCTATATAAACTCTTATATTTGTCAGAGGATATCTTATACTTCACCTCATCAGTCAGCAGCTATTTAGAAAACCTGTTATAATTGGATTTTAAAATGTTGTTGATGCTGATGTCATGACTTGCAGTGAATTGGATTTAAGTGAGGGGGACTGTGCAAGGTCACCAACCTCACTCTCTCCTCCAGAGCCATCTGGATCCAGTGGCAAGATATACATAATGGCAACTGGAGATGGCTCCACATGTTTAAGGCAACTGGGGTTAAGTGAGTTGCCCAGGGTAACACAGCCAGTAAGTGTCTGAGGTGAGATTTGAACTCAGGTCCTCCCAACTTCAGGGCCATTACTCTATTCACTGTGTCACCTAGCTGCCCCTAAGATGCTTTAATTATTGAAAGATCCTTAGAGAACATCTGGTCCAATTACTTCATTTGAAAGACTAGAAAACTGAGCACATAAGAGGTTAAATGACATTACTCTTTCACCTATATCCTTATTGTAAGTCTGTGTCCTTTCAGGCAATGTATTCATGCTGGAGGATTAACAAAATTAAAGGACTTCAACATTGGAGATTCTGATGTTGCTACAATTCCATGATAATACTGATGAAAATCATTGAGAAAAGTGTGGTCCTTCTAGAAAACTTCTGTAAGAGTTGAGATTATTAGAATCCATATAAATTCTACAGAATGAAAATATATTACAAGACTTCAGTTGTTTTATAATCTTGCTGATTTTGGCATTCTCTCCATTGGTGATGACTGTCTGCAACTTCTCCATGTTATTTCATCCTCTTTGACTCTTGTGCATATCCTCCCAATACTACTCCATAGGTGATCCACTGAACCCTCCTCTAGGCCTTTTAGCATTATATATGTACTAGCACTTGGGAAGTCTATCTTTTGACTCTTATTCTGGGTGGTCCACCTCCTTGTCTAATAAAACATTTCCTGGATAATGTATTTTATGCTATTGCTTTTGATAAAGCATCATTGTTAATATTTTCTGGCTTATTCATTTCCACCATCACCCTCTGAGTTACTCCTAGTTATTATTCACAATTTTCCACAAATTGCTGTCATATGGAACGATCAGAGGAATATTGATATCAAAAATATGGAGTTTTACTTAAGAAGTACAATCCAGGTCAAAACATTCCATATTCCTTCTATTCTCACCCTCCATTGTATCTACCTAAGTCTCTCTCTCCTGCTCTCTCTCCCTCTCCCTCTCTCCTCTCACTCTCTCTGTGCTTTTGTCTGTTTGTTGTTTTATCTATTCTCTCTGTAAATACACAGAGAGATAGAGATGTGGACAAAGATAAAGATATATCTATCTTTAAATCCATCTAACTGATAGGTATCACTTTCCTGTTATTGCCTTTGGTTGGTTCATCTCATAATGATGCAGACCCTGTACATTCTGTAGTGAAAATAGACTTGGTGTTGATATAGGAGCTAAAACCTCTGGGTTCAAATCCACTTTAGGCACTTAGTGTTTCCTCTTAGGCCAATCACTCAGTATCTCTGAGCCTCAATTTTCTCATCTATGAATGGGATCATTAGATTTTGTGAATTATATGGTCCTTTATAATCCCAAATCTGTGTTTTTTTCACAACAGATGTATGGTCTGAAGAGTAGAATCAAATATATTGTTCTTTCAATGGGAAGGCTCCTAGGACAGTAAGTAAAATATCTTAGGAAGATTTATGGCACTATACGGTCAAGAACCTCTCAGGATAAAAAGGTGAGGAATAAATGCGATCTGCATTGGTGGTGATAATACACAGACCCATGAAATTGTCAGTTTGCTAATGTTTCACAGGACCGAGAGCATCACAGAAATGAACATAGCTAAGAGGTGGCAATAATAGCCAATGAGCCAGCAGTTTGGTGGGTTTTGATTTTACTATACTAACACAGATGAAATTAAATCCAAAGGTCACAGATATGACTGTGACTTTCCTACCCTGTCCTTTTTCACAAGATTTTCAAAGAGGCAGGGTTATGGTCAAAGAAAGCAAATGGATGCTGTATTGACTTGTGGACCTTAGGTAATATTAGGGAGAGAGAAGATGGGTAACATCTTTCCAAACTCCAAGAGAAAAAAAATTACTTTCATTACTTCAAACCTTCATTTCTACAACTTGACAGTAAAACTTAACTTGAGTTAGGAAGATGTTTTTTCCCCAATCCCAACCCTATTCAATTTGCTCCTATCATTAAGAAAGGAGTCTTTAGGGAAATTCAATTAGAATAGAATGATTTACCATTTTATGGAGTATCTCCAACAGGACATTTTTACTGACACAATTAAGATCAGCTACCTAGATTATTCATAATCAAATTCAGAACAAAAGCCATTATAAATTTAGGTAGCTGGTTTTCTAGTAATCCATTATTTGTCCCAACTATTGGCTTGTTATTATTATTTTTATTGACAGTTTTCTTTGAACTCCTTTATTCTTATATGTCATCAAGAAACCTGTTTAATTATGACACTGGTATCCAGTAAGTAGTATCTTTTGAAGGATGTGCATTCAGTCAAAGACCCGCATTGTATGAATTCCAGAAAGGTTAGCTGCACTGGATGTCATGTACATTCTTGTTCTTTTCAAAATTAAAATGATGTAAATGTCAGAATACTACATCAATGTTAATGAATGGGATATATTATATATTTATTTTAGTTTTCCAATAATCGTATATCACTATCATGTGAGCATTAAAATTTTTCCTTTTATTTTGGCACACCACATTATTATAATTTTAGTGCCAGTCAAAATGATTTTTATTTTGAAGTGGTTTTCACATTATCTTTACCCTAGTGTTTCTAAATAGTATATTTGCTATAATATTGTCAATTCTATGCCCTGTATTGAGTTCTGCAAATACACTACAGTAGAGAATGACCTCCCTAAAAATAAGTTCAATTCAATTCAATTAAAATTTGATTAAATTCCAACAGAAGATTTGGCATACCATTGTACCTTCTGGTTTTGTAACAATTTCCCTTATTTCTGAAAACCCTATAGTAAAATTTAGAAGAAATGGAGAGAGAGAGACTGAAAGACAGACAGAGAGAGGGAGTGAGACTGAGCGACAGAGCCAGAGAACAACAGAGCATTAGAGATGTTCAAGATTTTCACCATCATGTAGACTGGCCCCTAGCTGAGATTTCAAGTAAGAAAAGCAACTTACCCTAAGTCCAATTGATAGTAAATGACATATCCTAGACAAATCAGATGTTTTTGAATCTTAGTCCAGTATTAATTGTAAAAGGGCAAATATCTCAAAGAATTCCAAAGGAAAATGATTTTATGAAGAACTTTAATATGCCAAACTGGATATTAGAGTCAGGATTCAAAAATTACTTTCAGAGAATTGAAGAATAGTAAAAAGTAAATAACATAAAGCAGACAAGCAATGAACTTCACAATAAAAAATGGAGGAGGCGTGTGTATACATGAGTTTACCACAAATGAACTGAATATTTCAGTAAACTGCATGGTAAACTGCAATTATCTCACAATAATTTAATTTAGGGCTACTCAGTGTTCAGAACTAGGGAGGTAATAATCCTTCAAAACTCTGATACTCAAACCCAAACCCTTCATGTCCTCATTTTCCAATAAATATTTATTCTTAACTGTTTTTTCTATACAGGAGAATTTTGATCCCTATTTAATTTCATGTTCTTTTAAAAATGATTTTTAATTTTTTTTGGCCGTTCAATGAGGATTAAGTGACTTGCCCAAGATTACACAGCTATTATGTGTCAAGTGTTTGAGGCCAGGTTTGAACTCAGGTCTCCTGAAACCAGGGCTACTGCTTTATCTACTGCACCAACTAGCTGACTCCTCTATTTTATTTTATGTTTACACTATTTAGCTGATTATTGTATTTTAAGACAATAATATTTTCCAACAATTCCTAACTTTTAGTATGATTGATGAATTTCAAGTTTCTTCTTCAAAGGGCGATAGGAACTATGGTTCATTGAAACTCAATTTAAGGAGGGAGAGAGATGAAGAGAGAAAAACAGATAGAGAAAAAACAGCATGACAGAGAGATAGAGACACAGAGAGACTGAGAGATACACAGATAGAGAGAAAGAGAGAGACAGACAGAATTAGAGACAGAGAGACAGTAACAGAGACAGAGAGAGACAAAAACAGAGAAAGAGACAGAAACAGAGACAGAAAAAGACAGAAAGACACAGACAGGGACAGACAGAAAAAGAGAGATAGATATAAAGAGACAGAGAAAAGTTCTTTGGGTTTTATATATGAGCTTCAGAAAAACAGAGGAGTCTATAAGAAATAGCCCTAGGCAGCCAGAGATGAGAAGCTGACTGAAAACAAGATAAAGAGTAAGACATCCATTTTTGAATTAAAACAATGTGGGGATTTTTATTTGTTGCAATATACACATTATTTATTAGGTTTATCAAAACAGGGTAGCAGTGGAAATGAGAAGGAACTAGGGTAGGAAAAATATTTAAACAAAGAAAATAAAGAAAAGAGTGGTTCTTTTAGGTATCTTGCCTTGATCATGATAATAATTAATTGCAGGGGGAAAAAATGAATTGCAGAAAGGAAGAGAAAGAAATCCAGGAAGAAAAAAGCCAATTTGGACAACTTTCAACCTAAAGGTTGAATTTATTATTTAATTAAAAACCAAGCCAAAGTGTACATGCACAATCATCTTTTTTTCTTCTTTTTTTCTATTTACTATGCACATAGATATGCTTATTTTCTTTTGAAAGAGCGAAAGTGAGGAGGGAGAGCTCATAACTTGAAAGTAAAAAAAGAAAAAATAGATCCTTGAGGAAGGAGGTTGGAGTATTTAAAAGGGCACCACTGGTTTGATGTGGGCTTCTTAACTCCATAGGTGTCAGCCTATAGACTAGTCTGTCATTGACTTTTTTAAATTGTATTTTTAATTTGTGGAATAAAACAAGCATTGCCATAACAGCACAATAACTATGATGATGACTATACATGAGACTGCAATCTACTATACAGAATGTGCTATTGCCTTCAAAAATACAATAAAATCATCATGAAAATTTATTTTCTTTATTTTTTTCCTTCCTCCCTGCCTTAAAAGTGGCTACCATTAGACAAATACAGACATTTATATAGCTACGTGTGTGTAAATATACATATATATAATACATAATAAGTATATGTACACACATATTCCTTATATTTATAAAATTATTTTATATATATAAATATATATACATATATTTATTAATTCTTTCTCTGGATAGCATCTTTCTTCAAATATACTTTATAGATAATGTAGGTATTTATAATGGAAAAAATAACTTATTTAATCAACATCATTATTAAAACAATATTGCTATTACTGTATATAATGTTATATTGGTTCTGTTCATTTCACTCTTCATCATTTTGTTGATGTTTTTCCATGTATTTTTCCCCTAAAATCACTGAGTTCATCATTTCCTTTTTTTTTGTTTTTTTGTTTTATTTTTTGTGTGTGTTCATCATTTCTTAAAGCACCATAGTATTCCTTTATGATCATATATCAAAACTTGTTCAGCCATCCCCCAATTTATAGGTATCCATGAAATTTCCAGTTCTTTGCCACCACTAAGTGAACTGTTTCAAACATTTTAAGATATATGTTCTTTTATTTTTTCCTTATCATCTTTGGAAATAGACCAATTAGTGGTATTGCTGGGTCAAAAAGTATAAGCAGTTTAATAACTCTTTGGATATAATCCCATATTGTTTTCCAAAATGGTTGGATCATTTTATAATTCCACCAACAATGAATTAGTGTTCCAATTTTTCCATATCCTCTTCAACATGTCACTTTCCCCTTCTATCATTTCAGCCAACATCATAGGTATAAAATTATATCTCAAGGTTGTTTTATGGATTTCTCTAATCAATAATGATTCAAAGCATTTTTATATGACTACAAACTACCCCAATTTTTGTATTGGAAAACTTTTGTTCATATCAATTGACCACTTATCAGTTAGGGAAAGACATATTCTTAAAGATATAACAAAGTTATTATATTTTGAATATGAAACCTTTATCTGGTAAACTGTTTTTTAAAAATTCCCCAATTTTCTGCTTTCCTTCTGATCTTGGCTATATTTATTTGTACAAAACCTCTTTAATTTAATAAAATTGAAATTATCCAATTTAGACATAAAGCTCTTCTCGATTTTTACTCAGAAATTTTTCACTTATCCACAAGTCTGATAAATAATATGCTCCATGTTCTTCTAATATTCTTGTAATATCTTTCTTTATGTATTCATTTTACCTTGTTGTGGTAAATGGTGTAAGATATTGCACCATGCCCAATTTCTGCCATACTAATGAATTTTGTTATTATTTTCTAATTTAGTAATGATTTTTGGTAATTTAATTGGGATGGCATTGAATATATAAATTAATCTGGGTAAAATTGTAATTTTTATTATATTGGTGCTGCCTGCTTATGAACAATGAATATCTCTCTAATTATTTAAATCTGATTTTATTTGAATAGAAAGGTTTTTAAAAATTATTTTGTTTATGTAGTTCTTGAATCTGTTTTGGCACTTAATTTAAATGGGGTATTTTTTTTTTTTTGGTGAGGCAATTGGGGTTAAGTGGCTTGCCCAGGGTCACACAGCCAGTAAGTGTTAAGTGTCTGAGGCCGGCTTTGAACTCAGGTCCTCCTGACTCCAGGGCTAGTGTTCTATCCACTGCACCATCTAACTGCCCCTTAAATGGGGTATTTTTATGATCTCCTCTAGCAGAATTTTCTTTGATATATAGGAATACTAATGATTTATGTTGATTTGCTTTATATTCTTCAAATTGGCAAAAATTATAAATTTTTCCAAACAACTTTTTTAGTTGAATCTTTGAAGTTTTCTGCTAATATTATCATATCATCTGTTAAAAGAAAAGAGATCATTGTATCACTCTATTCCCTATTCTGATTGCTTCAAATGAATCATCTACAGAACCAGCATCTTCTGGAACTAAGTTTACCATTGGGTGAGAGGGCTGAACGGCTGGCCAGGGGGTGCAAAATACAGGGGATTCTGTGGGACCTGAGGAGGAATTCAGCTATCCCACCCCATCAGGGAAGCAGTAATAAATCTTGAATGGCCAGAGGCCCAGTTCAGGGAAAGGCACAGGCTTGGTGAAGCTAAGAACCACCTTAGCACTCTGCTGGCTGGTTAATTAGTAAGTTGGCTTGAGGTTACCTTCAGACCAGAGAACAGGCCAGGTGAGAGAAAAACATGCCCTTCCTCAAACCAAAACACCTGGGACCTTCTAAAACTTGGGACAGTATAGCTTGGAAGTAGTGCCCCACTGTAAGAGGGAGGTAAAAGTCAAGTAAAAATGGCAAGATGAGCAAGCAAAGAAAGTTGAGAATGATAGAAAGCTTCTTTAGCAACAAAGAAGATTGAGGTGAAC
The DNA here is from genome assembly GCF_019393635.1 of Dromiciops gliroides. Taxonomy (NCBI): domain Eukaryota; kingdom Metazoa; phylum Chordata; class Mammalia; order Microbiotheria; family Microbiotheriidae; genus Dromiciops; species Dromiciops gliroides. Next base: position 213,670,478 of record NC_057866.1, on the reverse strand, counting down.
CTTCAGAGGAGGATAACAACCTCAGGGCCCCTACATCCAAAGCTTGCAGGAAAAATATGAATTGGTCTCAGGCCATGGAAGCACTCAAAAGGGATTTTGAAGAGAAAGTAGAAGATATAGAAGGAAGATTTAGAGAGGTGGAGGAAAGAATAGAAAGAGAAATGAGAGCAATGCAGAAGAGCTATGAGAAAAAAGTCAACAGCTTGAAAAACCAAATGGAAAAGGAGATTAAAAAGCTGTCTGATGAAAAGTATTGCCTAAAAAGTAGGATTGAACAAATGGAAGCTAGTGACTTTATGAGAAATCCAGACACAGCAAAGCAAATCCAAATCAATAAAAAAAAAATAGAGGGCAATATGAAATATCTCCTAGAAAATAGACCCAAGAGAAATAATTTGAAAATCAATGGACTACCTGAAAACCATGACCAAAATAAGAGTTTAGACAGCATCTTTCAAGAGATTATAAGGAGAAATTTCCCTGATATTCTAGAAATAGAAGGCAAAATAGAAATTGAAAGAATCCACTAATCACCTGCTGAAAGAGATCCCAAAAGGAATCCTCCTATATTGTCACCAAATTCCAGAGTTCCCAGGTCAAGGAGAAAATATTGCAAGCAGCTAGAAAAAAGTGACTTCAAATACAGTGGAGCTACAATAAGGATAAAACAAGATCTAGCAGCATCTACATTAAAGGACCAGAGGGCATGGAATATAATATTCCAGAGGACAAAAGAACTGGGCCTACAACCTAAAATAACCTACCCAGCAAAATGGAGTATAAAGTTTCAGGAGAAAAAATGGAACTTCAATGAACAAGATGACTTTCGGGCATTTGTGATGAAAAGACTTGAACTGAATAGATAATTTGACTTTCAAATACAAGACACTGTAGAAGTATAAAAAGGTAAACCAGAAAAAGAATTCCTGAGGGATATTAAAAGAATAATCTGTTTACATTCCTACATGGGAAGATAATACTTTGAACTCATAAGAACTTTCTCAGTAAGGAATACACAGAGGACCCAGGTCTGAACTGAATATGAAGGGATGATATCTGTAAAGCAATTATGTTCTGTTCTTTGTGGGGCAAACGGGGTGGGGGGGCGGTTCTTATGTCTGGGGCAGGATTTTCCCCTCCTGGGTCCAGGGCTTGTGCTTTGTCCACTGTGCCAGCTAGCTAACCCATGATGACATCTTTAAAATAGGGTTGAGGATTAGGAGGAATGCACTGGGGGAGGAGGAAGGGGAGAGATAGTCTGGGGAGAGGCAGTTAAAAGGAAGGAAACAAGACAAAAGCTTATGGAAGGGAGGGGAAGAGGGAAAAGAAGTGGGGGAGTGAGTAAACCTTACTATCATCAGAAGTGGCTCAAAGAGGGAATAACATATATAATCGAGTCAGTATAATAATATATTTTTCCCTGAGGGAAAGTGGGAGGGGAGGGAGATAAGGGGGGGAGGGGAAGGAGGGAAGGGCAGATTGGAGTAAAGAGCAGTAAAAAGCAAAACACTTCTGAGGAAGTTGAAGATGTTCTGCATAACTGCACAAGTAAGACATATGGAATTGCTTGATTTCTTAGGGAGGGTTGAGGAAGGAGGTAGGAAGAAAAATTTAGAACACAGAATTAGCTCAAACACCTCACTCTCATCAGTAAGGGCTCAAGGAGGGAATAACATTCACACCCAATTGGGAGGAGTAATCTATTTAACCCTACAGGAAAGTAGGAGGGGAAGAGGATAAGGAGGAAGGGTTAAAGAAGGGAGGGCAGAGATGGGGAGGGGGCAGTCAGAAGTAAAACTCTTTTGAGGAGGACTAGGGAAAAAGAATATATAAAATAGAATAAATATCATGGGAAGGTAATAGGATGATTGACTATAATGGTAAAATGTATGGTACATACTTTGCTGGGCTATTGTGAAGAAAATTCTTTGTCAAGTTTAAGGTACTATATAAAAGTCATGATGAACAGGATGCTATCAGAAAAGACTGGAAAGACCTACATGAACTGAAGCGGAGTGAAATGTACTGTGTACAAAAAAATAGCAATAGTGTAACATGATCTGTGGGGAAGCATGTGATTATTTTCAGCAATGCAGTAATCCAATATAACCCTGAAGGACTTATGAAAGTTGCAACCCATCTACAGAGAAAGAACTGATGATATCTGAAAACAGATTAAAACATTAATATTTTTTCTTTGACAATTCCTTGATCTGAAGTTTTGTTTTTTAACTGTTTTCTCTCACAACCTAGCTAATGTGGGACTGTTTTCCATGATTACTCATGTATAACTAATATTGAATTGCTTGAGTTCTTGGGGGTGGGGTGTGGGAAGGGAGGGAAGACAAGAAGTTGGAACACAAAGTTTTAAAAAATTGATGTCAAAAGTTGTTTTTACATATATTTTGGAAAATAAAATTCTAAACAAAAAAAGAGTTATCTAGCTAGGTAGGTAGATAGATATACAGATATACACATACATACACACATATAATACATAAATATACATATACATGTAATTTACATGTGTATATTATATGTATATGTTATATATGTAAGTGTTTATGAATGTGTTAAAATACTTAAAAACAAAAAAATAACTCAACGAAAATGCATTATTCCTGCCTAAGGCATAAATACATTCTTAACAAAAACTTGAGTAATAATTTTTTAAATTCCAGAAGTAATTATTTTTTTAAAACTTTTTAATATTTTTCCCAATCTTAATAGTATATTCCAGTTACACGTAAAGATAGTTTCTCTTCCTTCCCTTCCCCCTCCCAAAGACAAACAGCAATCTGATATAGGTTATATATAAAAAATCATGTTAAACATATGTCTGCATAAGTTGCGGAATGTGAAAGATTCAGAACAAATGGGAAAATTCTCAGAAAAGAAAAAAATGTGGAAATAATGTGGGTCAATCCACAGTTCCCTTTTTCTGGATGTGGAGAGCATTTTCCATCATGAATCCTCTTGCATTGTAAATTGGCAGTAAATTTTAAAAGGGGAGATTCTAACTCAAAAGAAATAAAAGGAAAGAAAAACATTCCAAACAAGGAGAAGGCAGAATTGGCTGATATACAATATTATACACCTCTGTCACTGGAGATTTTCATGCAGATACTAAATGGTCACTTATCAAGGATGTAACAGAGAGAATTTCTTTGTAGCTGTTATCTTAAATAAGTATCTCTTGCCACTTATTGATAAAATTCAATAATTCTAGAGTCTTTAAAACCTGCCACAGGGGCAGCTACGTGGTGTAGTGGATAAAGCACCGGCCCTGGATTCAGGAATACTTGAGTTCAAATCTGGCCTCAGACAATTGACACTTAGCTAGCTTTGTGACCCTGGGCAAGTCATTTAACCCTCATTGCCCTGCAAAAAACAAACAAAACAAACAAACAAAAAACTCAACAACAACAACAAAAACCCTGGCACATATCTCTTCTTTCCAGAAGTGGAAGAGGGAAGGTACTGAGTATTATGAGTCTCAATCATCTATGTAATTCAGTCCCATCCCCCTCCCCACCCCATCAAAACAAAATTGTTTGGTAAAATTATTGGAATTTTGCTGACTAATTGGGAGGGGCCACACCGGGCCTGCCCTGAAGTGACCTATGCTGCTGAGGTCAGAAGGAGAAACCACTCTCCATAGGCAGTTTTTGAAGAACCTCCCGTCTTGGGGGAGGAAGATTAAACGTTTGCTGAGGGGTGCTTGCTGCTATGGTGGAGTTGTCTTGCCTCCTGGTGGTGCAAGCAGGAGCAGCAGCAGAAGAGTCATTCAAGCCTGGCTGTAAGCTGTTCTTTCCATTGAAGCTACAAGCTCCAGGTGGTGAGTTAAAATACAAACTCTGCTCTTTTGAATTAGTTGAACTGGAAGCACATTTGGGGATTGTATAGACTTAGGTTAGAGCTAGGAGAATTATCCGTATTTCTTTCCCCCTATTCCCTTGTCTTTGATTTATATTAATTTCATCTTTGCTATTTACTTTATTCCCATTAATAAAACCTGATTCATTTGCGGAAAAGAGGCTGTTAGGCTCTTTTCTTATTGGTCTGGGAGAAATATCTAAAAAGGAAGTTTGGAGGGGAGGTAGCTTCAAACCTAGAGGTTCCTCATTATTTCTGGGACCCCAATATTTCAGCGAGCCACCCAATTAACTCTCCATATATTAAATTTGACCCTGACAATCACTTTAAATTGTTGTTGCCTCTGCCAATGAACCTCTTCCAGGGAAGGAAATGGTTTGTTTTCTCTTTCATTCAGAACCTAGAACATAGTTGTTTCTCAATAAATATTCATTGATTATTTGATTTTTTAATTTGTACATATTACGTAACTATGAAACAGGAGTTTTAAATGAGAGAGAGAACATTAGGGAGGAAATGGTGACATCAAAGGAAGGATTTCTCCTAGAAATGACAAGTTCACCCCTTTCCCTGTGGGGAGACCCAGTCTCTGCTAGCACCAGCACTGGCGCCATGGGCCGTCATCCTGCCTGCTATTATAGGTACTGTAAAAATAAGCCATACCCAAAGTTCTGTTTCTGCAGGGGAGTTCCTGATGCCAAGATCTGAATCTTCAATCTTGGTAGAAAGAAAGCCAAAGTGGTTGAATTTACACTGTGTGGCCATATGGTATCAGATGAATATGAGCAGCTATCATCAGAATTCATGGAGGCCGCTTGGTTCTGTGCCAACAAGTATATGGTGAAGAGTTGTGGCAAGGATGTCTTTCATATCCATGTGAGCCTGCATCTTTTTTATGTCATCTGCATCAATAAGATGTTATCATGTACTGGGGCTGATAGGCTCCAGACTGGCATACGGGGTATCTTTGGGAAGCCCCAGGGCACTGCAGCCCATGTACACATTGGCCAAGTTATCATGTCAATTTGAACCAAGTTCCAGAATAAAGAACATGTGATTGAAGCTTTGCTGAGAGCCAAATTCAAGTTCCCTGGCCGCCAGAAGATCTAGGTCTCCAAGAAGTGGGGTTTCACCAAGTTCAATGCTGATCAGTTTGAGGATATGATAGCTAAGAAGCATCTCATTCCTGATGGCTGTGGGGTTAAGTATATCCCCAGCCAGGGCCCCTTGGACAAGTGGTGAGCACTCCACTCATGAGAAGTGTTGTGCTGTGGCATCGACTTTTTGAAGGCTTATGCCTAAATAAATTAGATAACTGCTAAAAAAAAAAAGAAAGAAAGAAAGAAAGAAAGAAAGAAAGAAAGAAAGAAAGAAAGAAAGAAAGAAAGAAAGAAAGAAAGAAAGAAAAATAAAGGAGAAATGACAAGTTCAGAGATATGATCAGTCAGTGACTAAAATTCACTTTATAGGTGGGGACACCTATGACCACACTCCAATATCTTTAATCTTTAAAATAGGTGCTAGAACTTTAGAATCCAATTATGCTAACATCTTCATGCAAAGCAATGCAGTTCAATTCAAACCTTCACTAAATATGTCCAGACACTATGGCTGCTTAATTCTACAATCTCAGTAAATAACTAAATCTCCTTTTATTTAACATGTCATTCTAGCTCAGTTCCCAACACAATATCTCCTTCATCCTTTCACCATCTTTAGGAACTCATTCTCTACACAGCTGCCAATGTTAACAATCCTAAAACACAGATCTGACCATATTACTCCATTAGACCTTATTTCACACAGGATATATAAAAAGTTCTACAAAACAAAAATGAAATTCATTTCAAAAGTTCTAGAATCTGACAGAGAAAATTAAAATGAATACAGGCATTTGAACTTTAAGTTATTTTATAAAATAGCAATCATCCAAACTTTATTCGGCTGTTTTAAAAAAAGTGAGTTTAAAAGATAGATCAGACTAAATAAACAAAAATCAGAAACCAAAATGGCAATAATCCACTCTTTAATAAAACTAAAACTGTAAACTACTCAGAGAGAAGCTCCCTTTTTTATATGAACTTGTGTGGGGAAAAAAACTTGTGTGAAAAGAAGCTTGACAGAAATTAAATTTAGAATATCTTACACTACATGCCACAATAAACAAACAAAAAAAAGTGAAAATAGAAAAAAGTGATCTAGTTACTTTCACATAAATGACAAGGGGAGAATCATTAATCTAATGAGGACTAGATGAGATAAAAAGGCAAACAAATAGTTTCTTTTTTATCCAATTCAAGATATATGAATGAACAAAAATAATGTATCAAGAATAACAAGATATATTGATATTTGGGGGTATGGGGGATTGTCAATTATTTTTGAAAAGTATGTGATATTCAAGATCTCTAGGTACTTGACACAGATATGTAAGATCAGTACATGTTTCCCTTCAAATCAAGTTGTCAAAGGATATCAAACCATTTAAAAACAGGTTTCTAAAAAAAAAAATTGCAGAGAGGCAGAGGCAAGATAGTAGAAAAAAGGAATCTACTTGTCTCAGCTCTCCCCCAAACCCACTAAATACCTTTCAATAATCCCATACATCAATTGTTTTTTTTTTTTTTTTAGTGAGGCAATTGGGGTTAAGTGACTTGCCCAGGGTCACACAGCTAGTAAGTGTTAAGTGTCTAAGGCCAGATTTGAACTCAGGTACTCCTGAATCCAGAGCCGGTGCTCTATCCACTGTGCCACCTAGCTGCCCCCATACATCAATTCTTGAAGTGGCAGAACCCAGAAAAAGATAGAGTGTGAAATAATTTTTCAGACCAAAAAAAAATTTAGAACGTCATCAGGAAACGTCTGTTGCACCTGGATGAGAGTGAAGCACAGTCTAATGAAGGCTGCAACAGAGCAGATCAGACTCCAGTAGCCTTGAGAGCCATCTGCAGTGGCAGTGGCTGCTTCCAGAGCCTAGACAGTAAAGGAGTTGAACAATTGATCAGGAGGACGTTATAGGGGTTTCTTTGCTGTCACTTGGGGCAGGATTCTATTGCTTTGCTCATACACAGATCTGGGTTGCAGTGTGGGTGGCAATCCCAGGGCAAGAAGGAGCACTAGCAAACCAGAGCTTGAGCCCATAGTGGAGCAGAGACTGTCATCACAGTTCCAGGACAGAAAAGAATGCTTCTGGTAGCTCACAGATCAGAGGGTAGGTCAGGAGATTAGAAAACACACCTCTTCTTAGATCATAACCACCTTGGAAGAACTTACAACTTAAAAGTCCATAGAAGTATCTTTAAAAATAGCTGCATAAGGGGCAGCTAGGTGGCGCAGTGGATAGAGCACCGGCCCTGGAGTCAGGAGTACCTGAGTTCAAATCCGGCCTCGGACACTTAACACTTACTGGCTGTGTGACCCTGGGCAAGTCACTTAACCCCAATTGCCTCACTTAAAAAAAAAAAAAAAGTTAAAAAAAAAAAATAGCTGCATAGGGGCAGCTAGGTGGCGCAGTGGATAGAGCACCGGCCCTGGAGTCAGGAGTACCTGAGTTCAAATCTGGCCTCAGACACATAACACTTACTAGCTGTGTGACCCTGGGCAAGTCACTTAGCCCCAATTGCCTCACTAAAAAAAAAAAAAATAGCTGCATAAAACTCTTGAGAGAGAGAGAATTTGGAACTCAAAGTTTTAAAAATAAACATTTCAAATTGTTTTTACATATAATTGGGAGAGAGAATAAAATAATAATTTAAAAACAGAACAAGTATAACATTCAATCTTATTAATAATATGATAGATTTCTCCCTGTCACTAATAATAAGAGAAATAAAAATCAAAAGTAATTAATTTTTTCTTAGCCATTGAATGAGAAATTTCAGCACTATGTACATACTCCAAATAGGTCAAAGAAGGAAAAGAGGTCCTATTTTTAGCAAAAGATTCATTGTTGGTTTTTTTGTTCAGTTGTTTCAGTTATTTCTGAGTTTCTGTGACCTCCATTTAGTGGTTTTCTTAGCAAAGATATTAGAATGGTTTGCCATTTCCTTCCGTAGTTCATTTTACAGGTGGGAAACAGAGGCAATCAGGGTAAAATGACTTGCCCAGGGTTATACAATCAGCATCTGAGGCTGGATTTGAACTCTCACAGATGAGTATTCTTGACTCCAAGTCCAGTGCTCTATCTACTGTTCCACCTAGCTCACTATTTGGTGATATCAAAGAACTGGAAAAAAATATTCATTGAGGACTGACTAAATGTTTACAAGTTTGGTATGATATCATTGTAACATTGCTAAGTAATTATGAACAATAAGATACAAAGAATAATAGGGAAGCATATGTGAAGTAAGGGAGAATGAATTAAGCAAAATGCAAAGAATATATGAGTACCGTAGTATGAATGAAAAGCACACACACATTGAAGGGGTAAATGTTTGGATATTGTTATATACATAAACTTCCTTTATTCTAGCCAGTATTTTTTGGGGGGTGAGGGATGGGCAATAAGGGTTAAGTGACTTGCGTAGGGTCACATAGCTAGTAAGTGTCAAGTGTCTGAGGCTGAATTTGAACTCAGGCTCTCCTGAATACAGGGCTACTGCTTTATCCACTGTGCCACCTAGCTGCCCCCACTTGCTCTATTCTATCAGGTATTTTTTATTTGTTTTTATTTGTTACATGGGAGGATTCAGTTCCTGGAGGAGAAAGAGAATATAAATATCCAGAAACTACTGAGATATTACAGCAAAAGTTGTCAATAAAACTTTCCAAAATATTAATATGATTTTACATGTATAGATATACATATATGCATATATACACACATACACATACAAATATGAGAAAATGATGAAAACCACATGTTTTGCATTTTTTTCCTTATAGTTTTTTGGTTTATTTCATTCATCTCTTCTGATTATTTCTTTTGAGGCAACCATTTGGATTTCCACACTTAGTTGTGTTCCTTTATTATTAGCTGTGTGTTAGGTTGAGTTTCCTATCTAACACTTTTAAATTTATCTATCTTTTGATTTCCTCATGTAATCTATTAAAGTGCCACTTTAATGACTTTTCTTCTAGTTCTTTTATTAGTATTCTTTTATATCCTTGTATTTTGGTTTTTATTTCCCATTTTCATGATTTTGGAATTATCTGTTGCTTTATAGAGACAGCTAAGTCAGGTAAAATCAAACAAATACAAATACAGGAAGAGACTATCTCAATCTCTCTCTCTCTCTCTCTCCCCATCCTCCCTTCTTCCATCCTTCCATTCATCCACTTATCATCTATCTACCCTTCTATTTCTATCTACCTGTCTCATCTATTTATATCTATGTATCTACCTTTCCTTCTGTCTGTGTATCTATCTATCTATCTATCTATCTATCTATCTATCTATCTATCTATCTATCTATCTATCTATCTATCTATCACCTCCAACTTCACAACCATCTTTCAGCCAATCCATATATCTATCAAACTGAAAGAAAAGGGGATGATGAAAAATTCCAGAAGGAAATAAGGGAAAGAAAAGGAGAAATGAGAATAAAGATAAAAGATTGCATGGACCCTGTAGGAAGGCTAGGAATCTTTTCAGGAGATTCTCAATTTCACATTTCTAGTAATTTCTTGAGAATGAAAGGAACTTTAAATTCCCTTAAATGACTCTTTGGATTTAGTAGTTACTGCTTCCTTCTATAGTATAACATCCTTTATGTAAGCTTAGGATAGTACCCAACCTATGTTCCATTTAAATAAAGGTGTACCCAGTGGTAACTCCAAGGGTTCCCAGATATGAATATTATAACTTAGGGATGTATACATCATTGAGTCAAGAAATAAGCTCATTAAATTTCTGATACATTTAAGATCTTCTTCCCCCCCCACCCCTGTCCTGTCCCCATCTTTTGTGTCTCCCTCCCATATTCGTATACCATCTCTATTTAAAACACTGGCTCATTCTATGAGAGCTACAAAGATGAAAATGTCCTCTTCACCATTCCCTCCAAGTCCCTGATTACCTTTGAAAGGGTTCCAAAGAATTTTACAAACAACTTTCTCCATAACTATGCATCTTTGTGACCATCTCAATTTACCAAAGATGCTATATAGGAATGTAAACTTTTAGCACGCTTTGAAAAATTAGTGTGGGGCAAAAATCTCTTGAGGTACCTTCAAATTCCTTCCCATGTGATTTTAGTAAAAGGCAGAAAAGCAGATCTCTGCATTCCTGCCAGGAAATAGGAAATAGCCTCTGGGTACAAGCTCTCACTAAACCCAAATCCCAAGTATGTGGTTCTAAGCAAGAAGGGAAATTTACACTCCCAGAGATGTCTGCAACGTTACTGCCCTGTCAGTATTTTACTGTTAGGGAGAGAACATCTGGGTGACAGCAGGGGTTTTCTGCCAACAGTTCAGAGAAGAAATAGCCCATGTTAGTGAGCAGCAGCCCTGCTAACTAAGCTGAATTCCCTGTGATGATATTTTCCTCCCCTGATACATAAATGTTTTCCTGAAGCCACAATTATCAGAAGCTTCTGTTTTCCATCTGAAAGGATACCACTTCCTGGACACACTGTCCCTGGAAAACATTTCCTTCCAACAAGTCCCTTTAACCTTAAAGCATTAAACACATTACCTTATAGAAGATGGAGAGCTGAAATATTCCACTTTTTCTCTTTCTGTGCTTTTTAATGTGAGCAGTCTATAAATAAAGGATCTGTTAATTGATATCTCCACCTTAGCATCATCACCCTGAATGTCATTAGGAGATTTGGCCAAGAAGTTTATAGGATCAAAAAATAAGAGCCAATTAATCCTAGGTGTCAGGAGAATTATAAGAATTACTATATTGCTTAGGAATAATCAACCAGAAAAAAAAATCAAAAGCTGGAGAGGAGAAAATTGTTTAGATCCTTATCTATCTGGGTTTTGTTTGGTTGGTTTTTTTGCTTTTTAATTTTTTAAATTTATTTGTTTGCTTGTTTTTGGTGAGGGGAGGGATGTGTTGAGCACTGTGATTTGTGTGGCATATGGAATTCCATGTACCAATGTAGGTATTTGCCAACTTCATAAGTTCTGGTCTTAGAAAGCTGGTTGGAGAACTGAATAAGTAAGTATGTATCATGGAGCTAATATGTATCAAAATTGGCACTTACTTGGCTTATGGACTGTCATATTATTAATAATAGATACCATTTATGTAGTCCTGTAAAGGTCTTTATATCTATTAGTTCATTCAATTGTCACAGCAACACTATCAAATAGGTGCTATAATTATCAATATTTTACACATGAGGAAACTGAAGTTCAAAGATGGTGTGGTGCTTGTCCACTTAGCAATTTCTAAGGGCATGATTCAAAGTCAAGTTTTTTGGAATCCGTCCACTTTAGATACTATTTGGGAGGAGAACATGCTAGGGGTATCCCTTTGCTACAGTATTTTTAATAGATAACTTGCTTTTGTAAAATGGTTTGTTTGCTTTGTTTTGTTTTAAAATTTGCAAGTATGAAAATATTTTATCTTCAAATCCTTGTGATCTTCCTTGCAATGAAGAAAAGGAATTCTTGTCCAAGTTCATCCAGCTCTGTTCTACTATCTATAGCATCTTTAATTTTCCCCCTCTGCTATAATCATTTTCTTCTTCATCTTATTTTTTTTCTATTTCTTCAATTTGTTTCCATCCCCTGTGTGTATGTGCATGTGCATATTTGTTTTATTCCCTATGGCTAGCATCAAAATTATTACCCACATTTTTCTGATAAGGCAATTGGCAAAAGAGATTGTGAATTTACCAGAGCTACCAAGCTATTTATTGACAGAGCCAAGACTAGACCCCAGGTCCCATGCACCACTCTATGCTGCTATTTATTTTCCAGTGGAAAAGGCATCCAGGATAATACATATGACACCAGTTCAGGCCATGATTGATGTCTTACCTTCCAGCAAAATGAAGACTCAGTACAACTACAACTCCTCAGAGAGCCCTGGAAGAAAAGGATACTATAAATGTAGGGAGGGTAAGTTGGAGTGAAAAGTGTAAAATCCAGAGAGAATTAGGAAGCCACAGAATCCAAAGAGACTCATCATTTTAGAGCCAAAGATTAATTAAGGAATCTGATTGCTTGGATATAAATTATATAATTTAATTGGGGGGGGGTTATTTATGTAGCAATTCACATCGAATGAATTAAGACATCCCCCTTGGTCTAGAGCAGTAATTTCATGCATGTAAAGAATTTCTGTTCCTTCCCTCTCCCTCATCACCACTGGAGATTAACAACTTCTCTGAAATTAATATAAAAATGCTACCACATTGAGAGTTAAGTGATTTGCTCAGTATGTGTTAGAGTCATGGCATGAAATCAAGTCTTCCATTCTTCTAACATCTGACCTATTGGGAGTATACTATGCTGCCTTCCTCATTAGAAATTAACCCCTGGGAGAAAACAAAGGAAGGACAATGAGAGATTGTATAGACCTCCTCATATATCCTTGTTTGGCATTTACCCTTTTGAAAATAAATGTGGGGTAGCTAGGTGGGACAGTGGATAAAGCACTGGCCCTGGATTCAGGAGGACCTGAGTTCAAATTCAGCCTCAAACACTTGACATTTAATGCTGTGTGACCCTGAGCAAGTCACTTAACCCGCATTGCCCCGCAAAAAAAAAAGAAAGAAAAGAAAAAAGAAAATAAATACTAATGAGTCTTGGATATAATAATAGCTACCAGGTATATAGTGTTTTAAGCTTTGAGAAGTAATTTACAAATATTATTTTATTTTATCATCACAATAACCCTGAGAGGTAGGCGATATCACCATGATTATTTCATATGTGATGACTTTGATGCTGAGAGAGGTCCAGTGAATGGCCCAGGGTCAGGTGAGAGGTTCGAACTAAGGTCTTCCAATACAGCTCTCTATCGACTGTGCTACCTATATGTCTTAATTATATCTAGTCACCAAGGGTAAGTTACAAATTATATGAAGTGCAAAGTAACTTGTAAGTGTAATAATAAGTTGTTATTTACATTAACTCACAAATCACTCACTCACCCACAAAACAAGAAATCTCAGACCCTGGATGAGCTTACAAACTTCTGAGGAATAAAGAGCAGGGATTGAGGTGTGGTCTCTGGAGGTCAAGGTCCACAGAATCCCTAGGAAAAGAGTACAAGAGAAGAGCAGATCATCAGCTTCGTTATCATCATCATCACCACCAAAATCATCATCTTCATTATGGTGTTTATCATGACCTAGCATTTTTATAGAACTTGAATATTGTAAACAGATGAATGTATAAAATATTATTTAATCCTTAAAACATCCAGGTTGGGTTAGGTTCTATTGTTATCCTCATTTCATAAATAAGAAATCTGAAAGTAAGAGGGGATAAGTGATTAGTTAATAGTTATCCATCTAGTAAGAGCAGAATTTGAATGCAATACTTCCAAATCTACTGTGAGATATAGTTGCCTTCTACAATTACTGATGGGTAATATTCATATAGCATTCAAAGCCTGGAAATGCTTTACTCATGAATTTTGTAGATGGCACAAAACTGGGAGCAATAAACAACACACTGGATGACTGAGTCAAGCTCTAAAGGAATCCAGACAAGCCAGAGCATCATATAAAATCTAGTAAGATAAAATTCCATAGGAGTAATTATAAAATCTTATATTTGGGTACAAAAATTCACCACCCTTAATATAAGATGGAAAAAATAGTTGTTCTAAGGAAAAGATGAGATATGAGGTAGGCCTAAAGGCTAATGCAATTTTTGGTCTGCACTAGTAAGTGATAACCACACTATACTCTGTGACTATCAGACTTCCTTTTGAGACATGGCATTTAATTATAGTTAAATTACTTTAAGATGGGCCATATTAAGTTGTAGAATGTCCAGAGGAAGGCAACCATAATGATGGATGTCTTGAGTTTATGACATGTAACGATCATTTGAAGGAAATGTTCATGGTTACTTTGGAGAAAGTTGACAGAGAGGAATGCAAATAAAAACTGTATTCAAGTATGAAAAGAGTTGTTCTTTGAAGGAGGAAATAGACTTTTTTTTTCTCCTTGACCCCAATAAACAGAACCAGAAGACATATATTGAAGTTGCAAAGTAGCATATTTTGATTAATTTCAGGAAAATAAAAATGGAAACTACCACACATGGTTGTTGTCTAAATCAAATAATGATAATAAAAAATATGTATGGAGTTTTAAAAAACTTTAAGCTTTATGTAAATGCTAATGAGGCAAGATAATTATAATTAAAAGAAAGATAACAGAAATAATAACTTATCATCTACTCTGTACCCTTCTCCTCATGCTTAACAGAGACCATCTGAACCTGGACTTCTAGAAACCACATACTCATCTTGGGGTGTCCTAATGCACAGAGCTCTATAAATCAACACTGGACATAAGTTGTTCTTATTGGTGAGTGAAGACAAATACAACATTGCCTTATACCTTTTGTCAGCAAACAGCCATGGTATTTTGCTACCACTCTCTGACTGTCAAGTTTTCCTAACCTTCTTGTCATGAGAATTAGTCTGTTTCCCCTCCCCCCACTTTGGAGATCTTTGAGTAGAGGCTGGTGAAAACTGTTGGGATATATTTTAGTGGGGATTCTTTGTTGGATAAACTGGATTAGATGACTGTTGACTTCATTTCATACTCTAAATTTCTGTGATTTTATGAAACACTGCTTGGATTGGACTTGAAACTGAGTAGAATAAGTGAAGAACAGATCATAACAGATCTTCATGTCTCTTTCTTCCACCGGCATATGCTATATTCTGTTACTTTGACTTAGACATTACAGTACACTTTGGTTCAAGGATTATAAAAAATACTATAGATACTGTAATTTGAATAGTTTTAAGAATTACTTATGCCAGTTGAGGAGGGAAATATAGTCTACAAATTTCAAATTGAGAGGGAACAAAACTTTGATTTCCTTAATAATTAAGTCAATTGGGGCAGCTAGGTGGCACAGTGGATAGGGCATTGGCCTTGGAGTCAAGTGTTCAAACCCTGAGTTCAAACCCAGCCTCAGACACTTAACACTTACTAGCTGTGTTACTAGCTGGGCAAGTCACTTAACCCCATTTGCCTCACTAAAAAAAAAATGATAATTAAGTCAATGGTCAATGAATATTGCCCATTACTTAAAGAATAAATTCCCTGTGTTCAGATATTACTGAAGTTTAGAAATTAATATTATAATACTATGAATTGTTTGGTGCCATTCTCCCACCCTCATTTTCTGGTTTATTGACGATCACTAAACAAAAAGCAGGAGTAATATCTAATGCCATTATGGGTATTTCTATTAAAACTAACAATTATATCTGATATTACCATTCCCTTTGAAATCATCTTCTTTTTACACTATATGTCTTATATGTACATAGTAATTCACATAGTCATCCCAATTAGAATGTGAGCTCCTTGAGGGCAGTGACCATGTTTTTGCCTTCCTTTGTATCCATAGCACTAAGCATGATTACTAGAACATAGTAAGTGCTTAATAAATGCCTGCTGAGTGACTGAAAATTTCAAAATTAAAAAAATTCTATGCATTATCTCATTTAACTATCAGACATCTAGGTAGGTCCAATAGTGATTACTGTCATTTTATAAATAAATGAGCTGTGGGTCACAGCAGTACTAAATGTCAGAGGTGAGATTTGAACCCAGATCTTCCTGATTCCAAGTCTTCTATCCACTATACCATTTTTGCCGTTTCATAGGCTAGAAGTTGATAACACAATGCACTTGACACTTTATCTTTACCACTTAGATAAATCATTGGCCAGTTGAATAAAGCAGCAGCACACACCCTGAAGGTTTTAAGTATCCATCTCCTATTAAGCAGTGAAATGCTTGAGTGATTATTCCAGATCTTCCTATTATATATCTTCTATCTGTATTCATTTTTTTTTTTGGTGAGGCAGTTGGGGTTAAGCAACTTGCCTAGGGTCAAACAGCTAGTAAGTGTTAGGTGGCTGAGGCTGGATTTGAACTCAGGTCCTCCTGACTCCAGGGCCAGTGCTCTATCCAATGTGCCACCTAGCCGCCCCTTATATGTATTCATTTTTAAGGATATGTCCTTTTATTTTTTCTCCACAAAAACCCCAACAAACTTCATGTTGGCTTTGCTCACCATTAAAAATGGTACTACGATGCACTGAATGCCAACAAGTTCCTTTTAAACCACAGAGCTGTTTGATATACAGTGTTCAGAGGAGGTTGGCTGAAAAAAAAATCCCACAAGGTATCATAAATTGACTACTTGAAAAACACTGGCCCACAGATGGAGTGGTTTAAATAGTGGTTTAAATCAGAGATAACTGTCTCATGCCTTCTCAGAAAATTATGTCAAAAAGACCCTGGGAATTGAAGTGAAGCTTTCCCAAGGTTGTCGTATATTAACATGCACTATTGTAAATCGAAATCTCTTGGCACTCAACACAAATGTGGATATATTAGAAAGAGGTAGATACATGAGAAAATATTGTCCAATGAGTAGTGAATAGAGAAGATAGGGTTCTGGCAAGTCAATTATATCAACTTCAGAAAACCCTTTTTAAAAGTTCTTAAATATAAACATTATGTAAGATAAAGTTGATAAGCCTTTTTGAATTTATCCAGGTTGGTCCTTTGACTAAAGAGTCTATCATTGTGACCTTACTTGATAGCAATAGGATAAACTAGAGCTTGTGTCGCACTAGTATTTGAGAGCCCAAGGATCATACTGCAATCATAATGAGGCATCAAAATATGACTGGTGGAGCTTCATACTCATGTTTGTATGAAAAGTAAATCAACTCTGAATTTCAAAATTAATGATTAGCAAAATTACTCTAGGGATGAATCACAAACATGACTTTATAAATGTTTGTACCTAACGAATGCAGACCACTAACTGAAAAAAAAAATAATACTATCTTAAAACTATTTCTAGATGTTAGTACGAACTTACTTTTGAAGATGAAATATTGTTCTAATCGAAGATCCACAAAGAAGAGGACTTTTTGTTTTTTTAATTTTTTAAAAATTTACAATTATATTTTCCCCAATTACATGTAAAAACAATTTTAACATCAATTTTGAAACTTTGTGTTATAAATTCTTTTCCTTCCTTCCTCCCTACCACCCCTTAGAAAGAGGCAAGCAATTCAATATAAGTTACACATGTGTAGTCATGCAAAACCTCTCCATATTAGTTTGTATAAGAAAACAGACTAAAAATCTAAAGAAAAATAAAGTTAAAAAATATGCTTCAATCTGTATTCAGACACCATCATTTCTTTCATTGGGGATAGATAGTATATTAAGTCCTTCAGAGTTATCTTGGATCATTGTATTGCTGAGAATAGCCAAGTCATTCAAATCTGATCATCTTATGATTTTGCTGTTACTTTATAAGCAGTACATTTCACTTTGCTTTAGCTCATGTAAGTCTTTCCAGGTTTTGGGGGTTTTTTGGTGAGGCAATTGGGGTTAAGTGACTTGCCCAGGGTCACACAGCTGTAAGTGTTAAGTGTCTGAGGCTGGATTTGAACTCAGGTCCTCCTGACTCCAGGGCCAGTGCTCTATCCACTGTGCCACCTGGGTTCCCCTTTCCAGGTTTTTCTTAGAGCATCCTGCTCATTATTTCTTATAGCACAATAGTTTACATCATGGTCAAATACCACAATTTGTTCAGCCATTTTCAATCGATGGGCAACCCCTCAATTTCAAATTCTTTTATACCAGAAAACAACTGCTATAAACATTTTGTACATATAGGTACTTTTCTTTTTTTGTTTTTATCTCTTTTTGGATACCAACCTAGTAGTAGCATTGTTAGGTCAAAGAGTATGCATGGTTTTATCCAAATTGCTCTACAGAATATTTGGTTAAGTTTATAAATCCACCAACATTAATGTAGCATTTTCACCATATCCCCTACATAAGTTGTCATTTTTCTATGCTGTCCTATTATCCAATCTAATAGGTATGAGGTATTACCTCAGAATTGTTCTGACTTGCATCTTTCTAATCTGTAGTGAGTTGGAGCATTTTTTTTGTCATATGACTATAGATGGTATTGATTATTTCATCTGAAAACTATTAATATCCTTTGGTCATTTATCAATTGGGTAATGGTTCTTATTTTAATAAATTTGACTCAGTTCTCTATATGTTTGAGAAATGAGGTCTTTTTTCAGAAAAACTCGCTTCAATTTTTTTTCTCACAGTTACTACTGCTAACTTTATTTCCCTCCTTTCTCTTCCCTCCCCACATCATTTAGTCTATTTTCTATCTCCTTTTACCCTGTCCCTCCTCAAAAGTGTTTTGCTTCTGGCTACCTCCCTCCCCGATTCTGCCTTCCCTTCTATCACACCCCCTTATCCTCTTCCCATCCTACTTTTCTGTGGGTTAAGATAGATTTCTATACCCAATTGACTGTGTCTGTTATTCCCTCTTTGAGCCAATTCTGATGACAATAAGATTCACTCACTTGCCCACACATCCCCAATCTTCCCTTCCAATGTATAAGCATTTCGTTTTATCTTTTAATATCCCTTATGATTATGATTCCTGATTATCTTTTTTTTTTTTTTGGCAAGGCAATGAGGGTTAACTAACCTTCCCAAGGTAACACAACTAGTAAATGTCAAGTGTTTGAGGCCAGATTTGAACTCAGGTCCTCCTGAATCCAAGGCCAGTGCCCTATCCACTGTGCCACCTATCTGCCCACTGATTATCTTTTAATGCTTCTATTGAGTCTTGTATTTAAAAGTCAAATGTTTTATTCAGCTCAGGTCTTTTTATCAAGAATGTCGGAAAGTCTTCTCTTTCATTGAATACCACTTTTTACCCTTAAGTATTATACAGTTTTGCTGGGTATGTGGTTTTTGGTTGCACTCCCAGTTTCTTCCCCCTCTGGAATATCATATTCCAAACCCTCTGACCCTTTAAGGTAAAAGCTGCTAAATCTTGTGTTATCCTGACCGTGGTTCCATATAATACTTGAGTTGTTTCTTTCTGGCTATTTGCAATATTTGCTCCTTGACCCAGTCACTCTGAAATTTGGCTATAATTTTCCTAGGAGATTTTATTTGGAGATCTCTTTCAGAGGTGATCAGTGGACTCTTTCAATTTGTATTTTACCTTCTGGTTATAGAATATCAGGGCAGTTTCCCATGAAAATTTATTGGAAGATGATGTATAACCTCTCTCTTTTGTTTTCTGTTTTTTTTAATCATACATTTCAAGTAGTCCCATTGTTAAAAATTATCTCTCCTGGGTCTATTTTCCAGAACTGTTGTTTTTTCCAATGAGATATTTCACATAGCCTTCTATTTTGCCGTTCTTTTGGTTTTGTTTTATTGTTTCTTGATTTCTAATAAAGTCATTAGCTTCCATTATCTTAATCCTAATTTTTAAGGAGTTGCTTTCTTCAGTGAGCTTTTCTACCTCGTTTTCCATTTGACCCAATTGGATTTCACAGGATTGTTTTCCTCATTTACTTTCCTACCTCTTTTACCATTACACATAGTCTGTTTTAAGGTGTTATTTTCTTTAGTATTTTTTTGTTTCTCCTTTACCAAGCTGTTGACTTTTTTCATAATTTTCTTGCATCACTCTCATTTCTCTTCCCATTTTTTCCTCATCATCTATTACTTTATTTTCAAAGTCCTTTCTGAGCCCATCTATGGCCTGAGACCAACTCAATTTTTTTTTTTTATCTTAGAAGCGTTTGATGTAGGATCTTTCACTTTGTCATCTTCTTCTGGGTGTATATTTTGATCTTCCTTGCCAGCATAGAAACTTTCTGACCCTATGGTCAGAGGGGTTTTTTGTTTGGTTGTTTTTTTTTTTCCTTTTTGTTCATTTTCCCAGCCTATTTATTGACTTTTAACTCTTTGTTAAAGTGGGGCACTGCTTCCAGGGTGGAGGGTGTACTGTCCCAAGCTTCAGGGGGCTTGTGCAGCTGTTTGTAGAAATACTTCTAGAGATTTGTAGCTTTACAGTATTTTCAAGGTAGTATGATCGAAGGAGAGGTATGCTTACCACTCTCCTGGCCTGTTCTCTGGTCTACAAGCAGCCATAAGTCTGCTTTTCTGCTCTGGAGCCATTATGAGCATCCAGTTCCATTGTGCCTACAAGTTCTGGTATACAAGTGCTCCTCCCCAGCCTGGGGCCAAGACTGTAACTTGGATAAGAATATGGGCAAAATAACAGAATCCTGCCTCAGTGCTAGCAAAAAGACCCCTATAATCTCCTTCTGACCAACTGTTTGACCCCCTTACTCTCTGTGGACTGAGTTCCAGAAATAGTTGCTGCTCATGGTTCCCAAGGACTGCTACTGGTTTGCTGTGTATGGAAATGCACTGGTTGGACCTGCATTGGACTGTCCTCCACTTTCACCCCAATGTGAGAGACCTTTCTTTTAGACCTTCTAAGTTGTCTTTAGCTAGAAAATTATTTCACATTGTCCTTTTTGGGTCCTACTTCTCTAGAAATTGTCTAATGGCATTATCTGAAGATATTTGGAGGAGTCTTGAGAAGAGCTCATGCAAGTCACTGCCTTTCTTCTGCCATGTTGGCTCTGCTACCCCTGCTGCCCCACCCCCACCCACACCAAGAAGACCTCTTTTTTCCTACTATCAATGTATGCCAACCAGTTTTGCCATTCCATGCATCCCTAACCTACTAATGGTCTTGTAAGGCCAAAGAGACTTTTGACAAACTGGTAAAAACTGGGTTAATTAGATAATCTTTTCCCTTGACTCTTCCATCCCAGATAACTATGGTTCCCTTTCTTTTCTTCTCTTTGTAACTAAACACTTGAAAAACACTGTCTACAGCCTCCACTTACTCTCTCTCATTCTATTCTCATTTCCTGACAATCTGGCTTCTGAAATTATTCCATCAAACCTGAACTCTCTAAAGTTTCTAATGATTTCCTAGTTGCAAAATCTAATGATCTTTTCTCAGTCCTCATTCACTCTGACCTTTCTATAGCCTTTTAAAATGTAGTTCACTCTCTCCTCTTTGATACTCTCTTGTCTACGGTTTTCCAGGTCACTGTTCTGTCTGTCTCCTCCAGATCATGCCCTCTCACCATAGGCATTTCTACATTTTCTCTCTTGGGCTTTCTTCTCTTCTCTCTCTATACTACTTCAAACAGTTATCTCATTAGCTTTTATTGATTTAATGACCACGTTTATACTGATGATTCTCTAATTTGCCTTTCTTTCTTAAGTATCTCTATTTACTTATAATCTTTCATCTCCAATTGACTTGGAGACATATAAAACTGAATGTCGGATGTCTAGGGGACATCTGAAACTCAACATGTCCAAAATAGAGATCATTATCTTTTGCCCTAAATGGTCCCCTTCTTCCTCCCTTCCCTCTTATTACAGAGGGCAACACCAGATTCCCATTTGCTTGGACTTGCAACCTAAGGGTCATCCTGGATTACTCACTTTCTCTCAATCCCCATGTCCAATCTATTGCCAAGTCCTATCAATTTCACCTTTGCATAATTTCTGGACTATACCCTCTCTCCTCTGACATTGCTACCACTCTAATATAGGTCCTAATCACCTCATATCTTTATATTACAATAGCCTCCAAGTAGGTTTGTCAGCCTTAATTGTCTCTCCAATCTATTCTCCATAGAGCCAATACAGTGATTTTCTTAAAATGCAGGCCTGATCATGTCACACTGCCACCACCACCACACAATAAACTCCAATAGCTCTCTGTTGCCTCCGGGAGCAAATAGATAATTCTTTGGTATCCAAAGTCCTTCTTAACTCTCTCCTACCTTTCCAGTCTTCTAATAGCTCTATGTATTATTTGATTCAGTGACACTAGCCACCTGGATCTTCCACAAAATGAACTAACAAACAAACAAGAAAACAAAACAAACAAAAACATCAAAAACAAATAATCAAAAAAGATACCTGTATTTCATGGCTTCATGAATTTTCTCTGGCTGATGCTCATGATTGCAAAACGTTATTTCCTCTCCTTTTCTTAACTTGCTCCAACTGCTGATTTCCTGGGCTTTCTTTAAGGCCAATTAAAACCCCACCTTTTACAGAAAGCCTTCACTAACCCCTTAATTCCAGTGCTTTTCTTCTTTAATTTATTTCATATTTATTCTTTAAATAGTTTACCATTCATATATTGTTTGCATGTTGTTGCTCCCATGAGATTGTAAGATCCTAGAGGGCAAGAACTATCTTTTGCCTCTTTTTTATATCTCTGGTGTTCAGCACAGTGCCTGGCATATAGTAGGTGTTTAATAAATTTTGAATCAATTTATGAATTAATGAAGAGGTTTTTTTTTTAACCTAATATAATGGAATTGATTTTTTATCAGAATAAGTAGCTTCTGAAAAGAACTCTTTCTACTAACCCTCCACAATGTTCTATTAAATTCTTATCAAAGGACATGACCTAGGATGTCACCGATGTACAGAAGGACTAGTGAGTAAATACTCGACCAATGCAGGATGGCATCTTCTCTGCACCTTACAATC
Source organism: Dromiciops gliroides (assembly GCF_019393635.1). NCBI lineage: Eukaryota > Metazoa > Chordata > Mammalia > Microbiotheria > Microbiotheriidae > Dromiciops > Dromiciops gliroides. Next base: position 213,648,033 of record NC_057866.1, on the reverse strand, counting down.
TTAGATAGTTAAATGATGTAATAGGATCACACAGGCAGTAGTGTGAGCAGTGGGTCTTTTACCCTTGTATTCCAGAATATAGCCAACTCTCTCTTCTCTAAGTCATATTATCTCTGCCATGTTGTCATATAGTATATCCTAAAAACTTTAACATAGTTTTAAATTTTAAGAGTTTAAAACTGCACTAAGTTTTGGGGGACTTCCAGTATGTTCAACTATAATATTCACTATATATAAAATAAAATATGTAACTTGAAACAAAATTGTGAGCATTAACTTTTTTTTTTTTTTTAGTTAGGCAATTGGGGTTAAGTGACTTGCCGAGGGTCGCACAGCTATTAAGTGTTAAGTGTCTGAGGCCGGATTTGAACTAAGATACTCCTGCCTCTAGGGCTGGTGCTCTATCCACTGCGCCACCTAGCTGCCCTTCTTTTTTTTTTAAATTTTAGACTTAAATACAAAATGAGAAAAGAAAAAAAAAGTTGCCCAAGGCTGAACATAAGAGAGGATTGAATATAAAGAAATAAATGTCCACTTCAAGAAAACCTATGTAATAAATATATACCTTGTTTTTCATTGCTTTTTTTGGATTCTTTCTTGGCTTTCTTTTTTACTTTATTATTTCCTCCTCCCTCCCCTAACTCTGACATCACTGACTCATGAGTATATTTTGAAGAAGTATTTAATACTATTTAGTTCTGTCTAGCCACAAAAAGAAATAAATACATGTGTGTATGTGTATATATATATATATTTGTGTGTGTATATATATATATAAATATATATATATTCATTATACATATGAATGAGAGAAAAAGAGTGAGAGAAGGAGAGACACAGACTCAGACAGAGAGACAGAAACAGAGAGACAGAAAGAGAGGAGTCCAATTTATTAGTCAGAATGATTCAAGAGCATTTTTGGAATAAAAGTCCCCAGAAGAAGACTTCCTTAAGGTAGGAGAATATCTGATGATGGGTAGAGAGATAATAATGCAAGGAAAGATGATTGTTAAATTTTTAAAAAATATTCAAGAAAAGAATAAGAAATATTGATCTACCTGTGTCTGTCCCAGGGAGCATGATTGGTGAAAAACAAAAACAAACAAACAAACAAAAGTACTTTAACTCATTAGTTAAGAAAGAGGAATGGAATATATCAGGGAGACAACCATAATGCTCCATATGATTGAAGTCTGGTCTACTCATGTCAGTCTCCTGGCATTAAGCATGTCAATTTCTGTCTAACTGACAGCCATAGGTCATTACTTCCAGAGATCAAGTGCTTAACAAAGAGAACTCTAAAAAGAAACAACATACATACATACATGCATACATAGATTCATACATACATTCATCTGCAGGCACCTGCATACATGTATACATGTGCATGTATATACATATATATGTACACAGCAACCACATTTTCTGTTCTTGTTAAAAATGTTTCATTCCTTAGAGCCCACTAAGTTTAATTTTACTCAAAATTAGACTTTACTTATAGTTGACATTTATACTATAGAAAAACAAAGTAAATAAACTTCATCTTTTAAAAGTAATCTCTGGATATGTAAAAGGAAATATTTTTATACAAAAAGTTTTTCTCATGTTTAAAGTTTTTAAAGCTCAGGAGAAAACTGCCTAGGGCCATAAACTATTTTAAAGTGAATTTCAAGTAATGCATTAGACTATAGAGCAAGCAAGAAATTATTTTAGTTACTTTGATCTATTAGAATCACTTTTTGAACATACCTAGATAATTTTTTACTACCCAATATAATGGAATATACATGTATATGTATGTGTAAGTATGTGTATATGTACACACACACACATATATATATATATGTCTACATAAATATGAATACCAGAAGAAATACACATGTTAAAATGTGAATGAATGGAAGCATTTTTGTAGCAAATATGAAATGATGTGACTACAAATAAAACATTTAGTCCTTGTTCTCAAGAAGCATACTTTCTGTTGTGAGTCAGATTGGCTAATATGACAGAAAAGTTAAATGACAAATTTTGAAGGGGGTATAGGAAAGTTGGGACATTAAACCACTGGTGGTGGAGTTGTGACCTGATCCTACCTTTCTGGAGAGCAATTTGGAATTATGTCCAAAGGACTATATAACCACACATATGCTTTGTCTCAGCAATACCACTGCTAGGTCTAAATCTCAGAGTTAAAAAAAAAAAGGAAAAGGAGGTATATTTGTGTGTGTACATCTGTATATCTATATCTATATCTTTTTCTATGTCTATGTCTATATCTATATTTATCTAGCTATATGTGTGTGTGTATGTATGTATGCATATTAACTCTTGTGATTGCAAAGGATTGGAAATTGAGGTTATGTTAATTGGATAATGGCTGAAAAAATTGTAATCTATGATTGTGATGGGATATTATTTTGTTATAAGAAATAAGCAGGATGCTTTAATTTTCTATTAAATTAATACATATTGATATAAAGTAAGGATAGCAGAACAAGCAGAATGGTATATACTGTAATGGCAAGATTGTATAATAATCAATTACAAATAATTTAGCTATTCTCTTTAATACAGTGAGCCAAGACAATTATAGAGGAACTATAATGAAAAATGCTACTCACCTTTGAAGCAAGAACTTATGAATTCTGAATGCAGATTGAAGCATGCTTATAAAAAAAAAAACACAACCTTATTTTTCTTGGTTTTTTCTCTATTTTCTTTCACAACATGATTAATATGAAAATATTTTGCATGCCTGCCGATGTAAAACATGTATTAAATTGTTTACCTTCTCAATGAGGCAAAAGGAGAGGAAGGAAAGGAGAGAATTTAGAACTCAAAATTTTAAAAAAAAGTTAAAATTTGTTTTTAAATGTAACTGAAAAATATTTAAATAATAAAAATCCTCTATTACGAAAGAAAAGATTAGAGGAGTCCAATGGGAGTGGTAAAAGCTAATTTTTGTTTTACGAATTTATTTTCTGCACAGGCAACTGAGTGTATGTTAGGAAAAAAAAATTAAAAGCCACCTCCCTCAATTATAGAGATGAGGACAGGATCTTTGGTTCAAATATGAGAGGGTATTGTCTCAGGATAGAGATGACCTAAAGCCAGGAAGATTTTCAAGAGCAAATTATTAAATTTTCAATTAGAGCATTTATGCCTTAGCAATGAACAAATGCATCATATCAGGGCTTGACTTAAAAGAAAATATTTTAAAATTATGTTACATCCTTACAATCCCTACACCAAATGGCCCCAGACTCATGATCTTTTGTTGTTGTTGTTGTTGTTGTTGTTGTTTTGTTTTGTTTTGTTTTTTTGGTGAGGCAATTTGGGTTAAGTGACTTGCCTAGGGTCACACAGCTAGAAAGTGTTAAGTGTCTGAGGCCGGATTTGAACTCAGGTCTGCCTGTCTCTAGGGCCGGTGCTCTATACACTGTGCCACCTAGCTGCCCCTGATGATCTTTTTAATTTCCTATTTTTGCTGTTATACTTTGAGGCTTTTTTCTTCCCTTTTAGTTGTTAGTATTTTCTTTTCTCAATATAGACAATGTTTTCTATACCACCATTTTCCCGTTTCTAATTCCATGCATCCAAACTATTTATATTAAGAGCCCATATATGTTAAGTTTTTTATAGTTAAAGGGGAATTAATTGTAGCCCCTTTGATCTTCTGGCTTGTTAAATTTTCCATGGAGTTGGGCCAGCATGATAACTGAATGAGGTATGCCTTATATGCTCACAAAAGGATGTGTAACTCCTGATTGGTCCCTTGGTTCCTATCAATGAGTTTCAGCAAAGATAATAAATAGTCAGAGTGAGAAGGAGGCTCCCCACTATTAGAGACTTATAAGAGACACAAAAAAGACTCCATCCTTCAATTGCATGCATTTCCTTGAGATTCTGTCTCTTTTCCCTTAGACTTACAAATGGGGACATGCTGGTGATTTTTCTCATTCACGAAGGGAGCAATCGTAGGCCTATAGTAATCAGATCACATCATGTCCTAGATGAGCCTGAGATTATAATTCAAATCATGATTGCCTCTTCTATTTTGGTTTTCCTTTCCTAAGCCCATGCCATGATTAGCAAACAACATCCAGAGAAATGGAAGCTTCCTTCCTTCATAACTATCTCATGAATATGAGACTTCCATAATAAGGTGTTTCTTTCAGCTACACTGCTTCTTAGAGAAGGAAGTAACTACTGACAGGATCATCTTAAACCCAAGAGGATTTAAATAAAATCTGTGACTTTAGTGTCATGCCTTCTGCCCAGAAGATTTGTACTTAAGGTTTTATAATAGGGGAAGTATGAGGTAAAAGTGAAAAGTTGGCATAATTTCATGGGAAACCATAATAAGTTTGACAGATTATATTTCTATTTTTGTACATTTGTATTTTGTGCATTTGGTAGATTTTATATGTGATTGTTAAGGGGCACTTATTTTTTTCTGGTTTGTGTATTTCTTTTGTGGGAAAGGAAATAAATTGCTGTCCTAGACTTCATATCTACTTTGTACACTGAGTATCTTTTCTAGTTAGGACTGTTGAGGAGATGTTAGACAATGGTCACAGCTCAGCTTCATTTGAAAGACTGTTGCCACAGTTCTGATCCAGGGTGGTGCCCAATGATCCAGAGAGATGAGTAAAACTTCATTCTCCCTCTTTGGAATAATATTTTCCTAGGCAGAAACTTGATCCATATCAATTGAAGAAGAAAAATTCCTCGACCATGAATGACAAATGTCAATACTTTAAAAAAGATCTATGATTTTGCCTGTGTGCTAGTATATTGAACAATGTAGATATCATTACATCTATGTTTGAGTAAATGTATTCCTAAATGATCCAAAAATTAATGAAGTGGTGATTGGTTATTTATCCTCTGATGATTTGCTTCTCTGAACTTAGCTAGGTTAGTCCCTTAAAAATAAATAGCTAGCTGTGAAGTGCATAACTATTATTCTTTTTTCTTGGTAGCACCTACCAGAGCTCAGTGTTCCACTTGTACAGTTTTGTGGAACCCTGAGTCACCTCCATGACAAAATGAAAAATTCATATAGAGCTGGAATAGTGAAAGAAATTCATTATAACTGTATAGAAAATAATATTGAATAATTATCTTCTGAGTAATATAAGGCCCTATGGTGCATGACTTAGTGAAATCTCTTTTAGTTAATCAGAGTTTATTTTTTTTAATTTACTTCCTATTTTCAGTTGTATTATGACTAGTTGAGATTTTCATTTTAGTGGCCTCAAGATTATGAGGTGATATAACAATTAGACCTAGTACATGGGGCTCCTTACAGGGATATACTGGAAAATAGAGTACAGATCTCTTTGCTCATCTCTTAGCTCAATTTCTCCCTAATTCTTCTAGAGGTTACCTACAAATTAGCTGGTTGAGTAATCAAACCCTAACATATTCTCCCAACTACCACACTTTGTTACTCCTGTGGCAAAAACAAAACAAAACATTCTCTTTCTCTCTGTCTCTGTCTGTCTGCCTATCTGCCTGCCTCCCATTTTCAAATGGTATTTATAATTGTACAGTTATTTCAATAAATGTAATAGTCATAATTCCTCTGCCAAAGGAATGTCTTAATTAAAAGGAGTCAAAAATGTACAGAAAATTGTGAGCATAGCTAACACAGGGAATTTCTTCTTTAATATAATTTGTTTTATCTATAACAGCAATCCAGGTTAGGGTTGAGAACAAAGACAGGTAAATAAAAATAGTAATTATATAAAAAAAACTATATATAGTAATGCTATTTTATAAGCTACATTTTACTCAGACTAACAAGTTTAATTCCTTTATTTTTGGAATTTGAGCGATTTATATAATATTTGAGTTAAATAAAATATTGCACTAATTACATTTGATACTGAAATCAATCTTATATAGGAAGTAGGAAAACATATCTTATTCCCATTTTGGAACTGAGAAAGCTGAGGCTCAGAGAAATGAATTGACTTAATAAGTGACAGAGGAAGGATTTAAATCCACTTGTTTTGAAAACCAAGCACACGGCAACATTGAATTGTAAAATTTCATGGGGTTATATGGGTACTTTGGTCAACAGAGGTCACCTGGGTTATACTATAAGCTCCCATGCATGTAGGTAAAATACATGAGTTCATTATTTCTATTCAACTTTACTCAGTCAGACTTGGATGTGACCGTTGTGTGGCCTTTAACTAAGGCCAAGATATGTACATGGTAGATGGCAACCATCTTCTTGCTTATTTATTATATTATTCTGTAGAATTAAAGAAAAAAGTCTTCTTGTGTACGTATACATATAGGCATCTATGTGTGTATAGGTACATGCATATGTTCTTGGCCTCCAAAGTTATCTAAAAGTAGAGTGAACTGCTCCAGAAGGTAGTACATTTTCTCCAGATCCCAGAGTCAAAGATTTAAAAATGCAAAGGACCTTAGAGGTTATCTGGTGTAACTCTCAATTCGCATATAAAGGACATGAGGAGTAGAGAAGTTAAATGACTTATACTGTATGATAAAGATTTGACATAAAAGATCAAAACATTATACCAAATTGATCCATCTTCAGTTCTAATGCTGACTCCATTTCACTATACTGCTCAAATTAGAGGCTGTTGAGGATATTGAAGAGGGGATATGTGTTTAGGTAAACCTTTTAGCACAATCAACTCCTGAATTCTTCCCAATTCCCTGACTGGTGACATTTTGCCCAAATTTTACCCAGGATTCTATCCCACTTCTTGGAAACTCCAAACCAATTCTCTGCTGCTCACATTAATCACTTTTTTCATGTGTCCTTCAGGTTTTCTCTGTTCCCATTAGAATGTGAGCTCATGGAGAACAGGACTTGTCTTGCTTGTATTTATATATCAAGGACCTAAAACAGTTTCTGGTATAAGGTTAAATGTTCAATAAATGTTCTGGCCAACTATCTAGCTACCTATAGTTTCTGAATCTCCCTTCAGGCTCTTGGATTATGTAATTTATAAGAAAGTTGCAAACAAGAATATAGATCAGAAGTTGGGCTACATATAGAAAAAAAGGAAATATGTGTGAATAGTATGATTGCTTGCATGATCTTGAGGACATTCATATAGTAAACACAAAAACAGTAACAACTGATTTTTGAAGAAATCAAATAAGCAATAACCTTTCTTTCTGAAATATAAACATGTACATGAAATGGCTGAAAAAGGAAAAGAAAAAACAAGGCCAAACTCAACATGAAGTCCACATACTAGAAGTCAATACACTACATTTGAGAGATTAAGTTCATAAACACAATAATACACTAATCCATCAGTATCTAATGAGTATTTGAAAATTAACAATTAATTTAAGCATTATACACTCAAACCATTAATAAGGCAGAATTAACAAATGCAGAAACAAATTATATATATAATATATATATATATATACACACACACATATACATGCATATGCATATATATGAGTATTTGCACTTATTTGTGTATGTGTGTGTGTATTTTTTCAATCCATAATTTCTACAGAAGTCTTTGGAACCCCTTCTGGTGAGTCACTTATGGACAAAAAGGTTGACTACCAAATGACAAAGTTTGGGGCTTGGTAACTCAACAAGTCAAATGTTGAAATATGGAGACAATTTATTTTCATAATGTTAAGACCCAGAAGACCTGACAGAGCATATAATATAAACCTCTCATTTCCCAGATGATGAAACTGAGCTCCAGAGAAATTAAGTAAAGAGTGTACTTAGATTTTCTAGTTCTAGTTTCAATGCTCCTTTACTTTTCTATCATCTGCTTTAGAGGGAATGAAGATGTGGATATTCTTGGCTCTGAAGGTTTTCCTAGATGTGGTAGATAGCATCTCAAGGGGAAAAAATGAAAAAAAAGACTTGTCAGAGATACAGTTATTGGCTAATTCCAGCAAAACTCTAGTATCATATAATTATTACCAAAAGACTTCTCACTTAATAGGATAGAACCAAATATAAATATAGTCCATAAATTTCCATTGAACGAGTTGAAAAGAGAAACCATCTGCACTACAAATCTTACTCGTCCACCTTCCCAGTTGATCAACCATTTCTTAAGTACCTACTACATATTCCAGCTACTTTACAAGGACAGAGAAAGAAAGATAGAAATGAAACAGTTCATATCCTCAAATATTTTGCACTCTATATTCTATTGGTAGAAACCACATGGACACATATAAGTAAATGCAAATTTGTTTACCAGCTGTCTTGAAAATTAAGATTTTGAAAGCTGCTGAGGGCATTGAATCATCAGATGACTTCCCCGTGCTCAAACAGCTAGTATGTTTCAGAGCAATGTCTTCGAGTCTCTACATCCAGTCCTCTACTGTTTCTAAGGATGCTATCTAAGAATTAGTAGAATCCATATTAATGAATTCATTTTGATTATTTTTCATCAAAAATAGCTGATTACTTATAATTATTTCATATGTGTGTAGGACTTAGTTTTACAAGGTCATTTCAAAATTCTTAGCCCATTTAATGTACGAAATAAACATGACTTATTTCACTGTTATGCAGAGAAGGAAACTGAGCCTCAGAGACATTTAGTGACTTGGTTAAGTGGTGGAGGTGGGGCAGGAATCCTGGTTTTCTGACTCCCACTTCAATGCTCTTTTCATTATACAAGATTACCTCATTAGCACCATGAGGAATATCTTATGTTTAACAGTGAAAGGGCTAATGAGCACGGACCATTAGTTTCATATAGCACTCTTCTTGGAGCACTCTTTTATTATTTTGACCCTTTAAGAAGTTGGATACATTCATTGTAATTTCTTACATGCCTTAAATTGATGTACTCTAAGTGGTTATTTGGGTCAACATGGCAAATATATAAGATGTGAAATGACTATTCAGACAGCTAATTTGCCCCTAGAGATGAAATCTTTGAGGTTTTAATAAATGGAATGAGTAAATGATTTTTAAAGATGTACTCATCCTTCTCTAGGTATCTGAATTAATTAAATCAGTCTGCTTTAATAAGGCAGGAGTAAATGCTTCTAAAGTGTGTTGTAAGTGATTTGGTGTAATAGGAGACCAATTGTACATCCATACATTTCATGTAGAGATTGGGTAAGTGTTATGAATTCAAATAAAATTTTTCTTTTTGAATTATTAGAATCCCTATAGGGAGATTTTCTTGCCCTTGAAATTTAAATGGCTATCAAGAAAAATGCCCCTGAAGATTTAAACTGTATTTGATTATTATCTAGATGACTATAGTCTGCTCTTTCCAGGCCTTAGAGTGAACAACAAAGCTCAGGTTATATTATTTAAAAGGGATCCTGAAAATATACATTATAACTTCAGGTGGTCAGGTTGTTGAAATCCTAATTTGGGGAAATATAAGCCTTAACCTTTTTCTAATAAATCCTAGCCTTTTGGTATATTTTCAGAGCTATAGATTTTTCCCCCTTTTATTATATGATAAACCATTCACTGCACTCCAAACCACACCAAAAATAGGTGGAAATACTAGCACTGGGAATGAAGTGGTACTGATACAATATTGATCCAAGGTGAATATAAAGTTCTCTGGGTCACTGTGTCAAGGTTATTCTTAGGGAAGCCAGAGGTAAGGAAAAAGGAGTCTATTCCAGTCCATTATCCAGTAATTTATTTAAAATTTAATTATCAACCAGATAATTATGAGAAAACTGGGATGCTAATCCACTCTTGATGGAGTTGTGAAAAGATTCAACCATTCTGGAGAGCAATTTGTAACTATGCATGGAGGGCTACAGAATTGCGCATACCCTTTGATCCACCAATACCACTACTTGGTTTATATTACAAAGACATTCCAAAAAGAGAAAAAAAAGACCTATTTGTAGAAAATTATTTATAGCAGCTCTTTTTGTGGTGGCTAAAAATTGGAAATCAAATCAATTGGAGAATGGATAAACAGTGATATGTGATGGTAATGGAATATTACTGTACAGTAAGAAATGACAAACAAGATGAATTCAAAAAAGCTTAGGAAGAACCAAGAGATCACTGTACACAGAGACAGCAATATTGTTTAATGAAGAACTGTGAATGACTTGAATATTCTCAACAATACAATAATTGAAAACAATCTCAAAATAATGTTTATGAAACATACTATCCACCTCCTAAGAAAGAACTGATATTGATGAAACAGACTGAAGCATTCTATTTTTCACGTTCTTTCACTAAGCGACAAATATGATATGGTGATGTTTTGCATGATCATATATGTATAACCCATATCAGGTTGTTTGCCACCTTGGCAAGGAAGGAGGGGAGCACAGAAGGAGGGATAGAGATCGTAACATAAAAATATAAATAAAAATTGTTTAACTTGGAAAAAAATAAGTGGGGCAGGGGTGTGCTGGGAAAGGTACAGGATGTATATATGTGTCTATATGCACACACATAAATATATATGTTGTGTATATGTGAGTTATTTAGGTCTTATTTATAAAGTAATTATATTTAAACCAATTTGTCATATATTTTATTTATATAAATTGACTTGTATATGTTATTTATAAAAGTTATTTAAATGTATTTTTAAAAAAAGAAAACTGCCTGTTTATAAAAAAAAGAGGGGACAGCTAGGTGGCACAGTGGATCGAGCACAGGCCCTAGATTCAGGAGGACCTGAGTTCAAATCTGGCCTCAGACACTTAACACTTACTAGTTGTGTGACTCTGGGCAAGTCACTTAACCCCAATTGCCTCACCAAAAAAAAAAAAAGAAAGAAAAAAGAGAGAAAGGAAGGATTTAAAATACTGTTATATGTACTAGAATATATGTAGATATATCTTTACGTAATAACATTGAAAATATGTATTATATATGTCATATATGTATGTATGCATGTATGTGTATATTATTTCTATTTTTGACATATTTATAAAATTTAATTACATATCACAAATAAAATTTAAAATAAAATAAAATTTAATTATCCATGATTACTTGGTGCTGTTAACTTATTTCAGTAGCTAAAAGACTAAAAGTACTTCTTGAAAGTTCCTCAGAATTCAACTTTTGTACCAAAGGCTTAGAATCAACCTAACCCCAACTCATGATATATTAGTGTTTTTCTATTTGCTTGTAGATCAATGCTATTTTGTTCCTATTCTAAACATTTTTCATTTTAGAAGTAATGTCTTTGTAAGGAAAGGACCTAATCTGCTAATTCACTTAGACTCTACAGAGTGCCATTAGTAATACCTAGTCTATGTGTATCAGAAAGGTGGTGGTGGTTTAAACCATGCATAAGTAGGAAGTCTGCACCTATCTTGCATGTTTTTTTAAAATATGTTCTCTTTTCCTTTTTGGGGGGAAGCAGAATACACTTAAAAACTAGATGGTTTTTTCATAAAATATAATTTAAACAGTTCACAAACTGTCATAAGCTTGAATTATTGTTTTGTTAGAAATGATTGGTTGGGGCAGTGGTTAAAGCACCGGCCCTGGATTCAGGAGTACCTGAGTTCAAACCCTGCCTCAGACATTTGACACTTACTAGCTGTGTGACCCTGGGCAAGTCACTTAACCCTCATTGACTGCAAAAAAACCCAAAGAAAACAAAACAAAAAAAAGAAATGATTTGGACAGTGTAACATCTGTAAGGGTGCTTGCCACATTGTTTGGACTAATTTAGATGTTCCTTTAAAAATGTACTGGAGGGGCAGCTAGGTGGCGCAGTGGATAAAGCACCAGCCCTGGATTCAGGAGGACCTGAGTTCAAATCCGGCCTCAGACACTTGACACTTACTAGCTGTGTGACCATGGGCAATTCACTTAACCCCTATTGCCCTAAAAAAAAAAAAAAGTACTGGAAAGACTTACATAAGCATGCTAAGTGAAGTGAGCAGAACCAAGAGAACACTGTACACAGTAACTACAACATTGTACGATGATCAACTATCATGGACTTATCTTTTCTCAGCACTACAATGATCCAAGACAATTCCAAAGGCCTCATGATGAGAAAATGTTTTCCACATTCAGAGAAAGAACGATGGAATCTGAATGTAGACCAAAGCATGCTATTTCACTTTTTTCCCCTTTGTGGTTTTTCCCTTTTGTCCTATTTCTTTCTTTCTTTTTCTTTCTTTTCTTTCTTTCTTTCTTTTTTTTTTACAACATGGCTAATATGAAAATATGTTTAACATGATTGCACATATATAACCTAAAATACATTGCTTGCTGTCTTGGGGAGGTAGAAGGGAAAGAAGGGAGGGATCAAAATCAGATAAAATGAAGTTTGAAAGCTATGTTCCCTATAAAGAAAACAATATTTAAAAAAAAAAAACACTTAAAAAAAATATTAGTTGTTAAGGGCAGATCCCAGGTGCCAGAGTATAGGCAAAAACTTATCTGAATTCTGTCAGCATCCCCCTCCAAAAATACTTTAAAATTATGCCTCAAATTAAATTCTGGAGTTACTGAGCCAACAAAAGATCAAGGTGAAATATTTTACCATCCCATGAATACTAAGGAGGTGGGTAGGACAGGTCTGTGACACCAGAATGAAGGTCAGCTTGAAGCGCAATGCGTGTAGAAACAATACCAGGAGCAAGTTTGGAGGTGTTTGTGATGGTCTCAGTTTCAAGAATTCTCATCCTAGAGATAATAAGAGTGTCACAACTGGTAAGAAAGAGTGTACAGAAGACTCTTTGGCAATACTGGATGCAGGAACCCATTGCATTGACTATTTCCACTTCCAGAGTGAAAAGGAGGTCTAGCAGTTAAAACTGTAGGAAATCAGAGGATCTATTCCTAGTTCCAGGGCAAAGAAGAGCACTAGCATTTATGATTTATAAGGGAACAAAATACTGTCCTGGGTAAAGACCAGACAGATCACAGGTCAGGAGAGCAGTGGCCACAGTTCTCCTTAGATCAAACTACTTTGGAAGACCCAAAAACATACAGAGCCTCAGAACTAGCTCAAAAAATAGCAGCATGAAGTATTATCCTCAATTTTTCTGGAAAGGTAATTCTTTATTGTGATCTTAGCTCTTTTGCCTTTCAGAATATCATATCCGAAGCCCTTTGATACTTTAATGTAGAAACTACTAAATCTTATGTTATCCTGACTGTGGCTCCACAATATTTGAATTGTTTCTTTTTTGCTTGTTTGCAATATTTTCTTTTTGACTGAGGATCTCTAGTATTTGACTATAATGTTCTTTGAAGTTTTAATTTGGGGATCTTTTTCAGGAGATGAGTGATGAATTCTTTCAATTTATATTTTACCCTCTTTTTTCTAGAAGATCAGGTTAGTTTTCCTTGATAATTTTTTGAAAGATGATTTGATTTCTAGGTTTTTTGTTTTTTATAATGACTTTCAGGTAGTCCAAAAATTCTTAAATTATCTCTTCTGAATCTATCGTTTAGGTCAATTTTTTGTTTTCCAATGAAATATTTCACATTGTCTTCTGGGTGTTTTTCCCCATTCTTTTGATTTTGCCTTATTATTTCTTGATGTTTCCTTTGGTCATTAGCTTTCACTTGTCCAATTCTAACTTTTAAAGATATTTTCTTTTTGGGGAACCAAGATGGTGAAGAGAAGCCGGGAAGTTGCCTGAACTCTCCCAAGTTTCTCTCAGAAAAAAAACATTAAATCAAGCCTTTAAACAGATTCTGGAGAAACTACAAAAAGACAGAGAGATATAATATTTCAATTTGAGATAATTTAAATAACTACAGGAAGAGTCTGTTTCTCTTGGATGAAAGTAGAGCACAGCACAGCTGTCCAACATGGAAGGTGTCTAGGCAAATCAAAATGAGGCTCTTTGCCATAGCATAGATCAGCGGCTGAGGCCCCTTGGTCTTGGCTCAGCAGGGTGGTGGTGCAGTAGGCCAATTGTGAAACTCCCCCATTTCCAGCTGAGAGGGCAAATTGCCAGCTAGAGAACAATACACAGGACAGGTGGAACTAAGTCAAGTTATCCTAGCACAGGGAGCAAGCCCAGGGCAGTGAGAAGTCCACAAGGCACAGAGGTCTCAGAACAGAAAACCAGTGACCAGGCCCTATCCCCCAGCACAGGAAGCTTGCAACAGTCAACCCTGTGCTACAGGAGCATACCTCAATTTTAAAAGTCAAAAATTAGGCTACAGCATGAGTAAGAAACAGAAAAGGACTCTTACTATTGAGAATTTCTATGGTGACAGGAAAGACCAAAACACAAACTCAGATGAGGATAATACTGTCAAAATGCCTACATTTTAAGACTCAAAGGGGAAAGTGAATTGCTCTCAAGACCAAAAAGCCTTCTTGGAAGAACTCAAAAAAGATTTTTTATAATCAAATAAGAGAGGTAGAAGAAAACATGGGAAAATAAATGAAAGAAATAAAAGTTATACAAGAAAATTATGGGAAAAAAAGAGTCAAGAGCTTGGAAAGAGAAGCTCAAAAATTGACGAAAGAAAACAATTCCTTAAAAAATGCAGTTGGCCAAATGGAAAAGAAGGTGCAAAAGCTATCTGAAGAAAATAATGCCTTAAATATTAGGATTGGGCAGATGGAAGCTAATGACTCCATGAGACACCAGAAATCAGTCAAACAATCAAAAGAATGAAAAAATAAAAGAAAATAGGAAATACTTCATTGGAAAGACAACTGACTTGGAAAATAGATCCAACAGTGATAATTTAAGAATTATTGGACTACCTGAAAGCTATCATCAAAAAAAAAAGAATATAGACTCTATATTCCAGGAAATTATCATGGAAAATTGCCCTGATATTGTAGAATCAGAGGATAAAAGAAGTATTTTCTTCAGTAAGCTTTTGTTCCTCTTTTTCAGTTTGACCAATTCTACTTTTTAAGGACTTCTTTTCTTTAATTAATTTTTGTATCTCTTTTTCCATTTGGCCAACTCTGCTTTCTAAGACATTCTTCTCTTCATTGGATTTTTGTGCCTCTTTAACCATTTGGCCTATTATGTTTTGTAAGGTGTTGTTTTCTTCATTATTTTTGTGGCTCTTTTACCAAGCTGTTGATTCTTTTTTCATCTTTTTCTTACATCAATCTCATTTAGTTCTTCCTCGTATTTCTACCAGCACTTTTCGAAGATTTTAAAATTTTAAATATTAACTTTTATATGACCTGAGTATAATGTATTTTTTTCCTTTGAGGCTTTAGATGTAGCATTTTTGACCTTGTTGTTATCTTCTGAAATTATGTTTTAATCTTCCCTATCACCATGGTAACTTTACATATCAGGGTCATTTTCTCCTGTTTGCTCATGTTTCCAGCCTATTTCTTGACTATTTCTTGCTAAAGTGTAATCTGCTTCTGAAGTGGAAGACATAGTGTCCCAGGCTTCAGATTTCAGAGATAATTTTGGGTACATGTAAGTTTTGGGTACTTTCAAGATGGTATGCTCTAAGGTGAGGTCTTGCTTACTTTTCTGGGCTGTGTTCTATTCTGTTAGTGACTTCAAATGCTCTTTTCTATTCACGAATTATGATCAGCACCCCAGTTTTTTTGAGACTACAAGATCTGGTGTGCTAGTGCTTTTCCTCACCCTGGGGCTGAGACCCAGGACTTTGACCAAGATTCAAGTATGGGCAATGGAAGAGAGTCACTCCTGTTGCCAGGAAAGATACCCATGTAATCTCCTTTTGAGAAGTTGTGTGATCTCTAACCATATTTGTGCTAAGAGGTCTCAAAATCACCAGTGATACAATTGATTCTGTTGTCCCAAGGCCTCCTGGCATGGCCTGTGCTGCATTGTACTCCAAGCTCTCCTTGGTGCAACAGACTTTCCCTGCCAACATTCTAAGTTGTCCTGGGCTAAAAAAATTTGTTTAACTTTGTACTTTTGTGGGTTTTGATACTCCAGAATGTGTTATAATGCATTATTTTAAGATGTTCGGAGGGATTCTGGGAAGGGCTCAAATGAATCCTTACCTTTTTGCTTCTATGTAGTCTTTTATAACTGTGAATCAAAATGGGATGAACTCAGTCACAAATTGGAAATAGAAGAATTGATTAGAAACCAGAAATCAAGCATATGTTGTTTACAAGAAATGTACTTGAAACAGAGAAATACATAGAGAAAAGAATAAGGGACTAGAATACAATCTAATATTCTTCAGCTGATGTGAAAAAGGTCAGGTTCAGGCAAAACCAAATTGCAGATTACAAGCAGTAAGTCAGCTGTGCTTTCTCAATATTCTCCTCCAAAAAACTTTAAAATAATGCTTTAAATGAAATTTTGGAGCAGCAGAACCAACAAAAAGTCAAGGTCAGATACTTGGCTGACTTAAGAAAACTCTGGAGGTTGGCAGGAAACAATTTTGACACTAGGGTGAAGGTTTGTTTGAAATGTACAGAGGCAGCAATAGTTCCAGCTATTGCAGCAGCAGCAGCATCTTTGGGAGCTCTCAAGGAGGAGATAGACGGATAGACAACTCTTCAGCAAGAGATTATGTGGTACACTCTGCATGTGCATGGTGCAGCTGGTGCTGATTGGCAACTCTATTTCCCATATGCAATTCTGGATTGTATTTCCAGGGTGGACAGGAGTTTTGATGCTTGATCACAAGGAAGAAGTTATGCTAGTGACAGTTCCAATGCATATAGAAATACTACCACTTTCAGCTGCAGGGGATCAGGTACCACTCCTTGGTAAAGACTAGGGAAAGACCAAGAAGGCAGTGAATCATACCTCTTTCAGAATGATACCATCATGTTGGAAACATCAAAAACTTTCAGACTCCCAAAACTAGCTTTGCAACAACACCAAATCAAGCCTGAAGCTTGTCACAGTGCCTCCCCACATGAAGGTGAGCAGAGAAAAATAGTAGCATAAAGTCCTAAATCAATAAAAAGGCCAGAATCATTGGTGTGGTTGTGAATTGATTCAGCAATACTGGAGAGCAACGTGAAAGAAACTATGCACAAAGGACTATAAAACTGTGCATACCCTTTGATCCATCAATACAACTACTTGGTCTCTTTTCCAAAGAGATCAAAAAAGGGGAAAGGATCTGTGTATACAAAAGTATTTATATCAACTCTTCTTGTTATTTCAAAGAACTGGAAACTGAGGGGATTTCCATCAATTGGGGAATTGTTGAACAATTTGTGGTATATGAATGTCATGGAATACAATTGCATCATAAAAAATGATGAGAAAACTGATTTCAGAAAAACCTGGAAAGACTTACATGCTGCTAAGTGAAGTGAGCAGAACCAAGAAAACATTATACACAGTAACAGCAACATTGTGCAATAATCAACTATAACTGACTTAACTCTCCTCCACAATACAATTATTTAAGACCATTCCAAAAAAAATATCATAATGTAAAATGCTATCCACATTCAGAGAAAGAACTATGAAGTCTGGATGCAGATCAAAGTATGCTTTTCACTTTTTTGTTGGTTTTCCCTTTTCTTCTGTTTATTGTCTCAGAACATAACTAATGTGGAGATATATTTCCATGATAGTACACATATGTACTATATTAGATTGCTTAGTGTCTTGGGAAAGGGGGTGGGAGAGAGGGAGGGAGAAAAAAAATGAAGCTCAAAAGCTTATAAAAATGATGATTGGAAACTATCTTTACATGTAATTGGAAAATATAAAATATAAATAGGCTAGAAAAATAATCAAGAAACAGATCAGAATACAAAACAAATATTATTTTAAAGTAAGGGCCAGGCAAATATGGATTTAAAATTATTTGAAAAATAAATGATCATATCTTAAAGAATGAGTGGTTCTAAAATCAAATCATAGAAACAGTGTATAATTTCATTGAAGAAATTGGCAACAGTGAGACAACATTCACAAATTTGGGGGAAGCAGCCAAAGGAGTACATAAGGGAAAAAGTGTCTCTCTAAATACTTACGTCAATAAAGAACAGATCAATGAATTGGGAATGCAATTAAAAAAAAACTAGTAAAAGAAAAATTATAATCCCCCATTTAAACACCAAATTTGAAATCCTGAAAATTAAAGGAGAAATTAATAAAATTGAAAGTTTAGAAAAAAACAGTGAACTAAAAAAATTAGGAACTACTTTTATGGGAAAAAACAGTAAAATATATAAACCATTGATTAATTTACTGTAAAAGTTTTAAGCTATTCTTACACCTTGATTGGTCTGGGAAATAGTTCTCCAGGCATTGACATGGTTTTCTTTTTACTAGTGGTAGAAAAAGCCCAGTTCAATAAGGAGTACTAATAGTAGAAAGAGCCTAGTTCAATGAGGAGTTAATGAAAATCTTACTTCTGTGGGAGTCAAGATGTTCATCTAATGCCACACATCATTACAAACAGATACATTTCTTTATAGAGACAATAGAGGCTGTTTATATGTAAACTAATGATGAATCTCTACTGAGTATCTCTTCTATGCTGATGATAAGTAAACCTTGTTTTTAAGTGCTGGATGGCTAAAAATGAATCATTGATTCATTCTGGAGCCTTAGTAAGGTCTAACATAGAACAAAAGCATGCATGAATAGAGGGTTAATTCTGATAAATCATAGTTAAAGCAGCAGCAAGAAATATTTTTTTCTGCCCTATCTTACTTCTTTCAAGAAAAAAAATGCCCCCAAATTTTCATTTTAAGATTCATTAACATAATCACTAATTTTCCTGATGCTATATTGACTTCTCTACACCATCTTGGCTTCGCCTCTCAGTTTTCCCTGATCCTATATTGAAACAAAGGTATTAGAACACTATGTTACAAGTGATTAGGTCAGAAATGAGGATATTTAGAAAATCCTTTGTTTCCAGTTACCATACACACACACACACACACACACACACACACACACACACACACACATACCACAAATACAGATAAAATGAATGCCATTATTAGGTGTTATTTTGTCCAATTGAGTGCCAGTAATATTGACCATCTAAATGAAATGGATGAATATTTACAAAACTAAAAATTCTCCACATTAAAGTTAGTGGAAAAGGAATACTTATACAAGCCTATTTTAACTAAAGAAATTGAATGAGTCATAAAAAAACTAAGAAAAATTTACCAGGAAAAGATGGATTTACAAGTGAACATTATTAAACATCTAACAAAAATTAATAACAATATTATACAAACTAAGAAAACAGGTAAAGAAGCCATCCTACCAAATTCCTCTTATGACAAAAAAAAAAAAAAATGGTTCTGATGCCTAAGCTAGGGAGAGCAGAAACAGAGAAAGAAAACTGTAGGCTAATTTTCCAAATGAATAATGATGCAAATTTTAAAATTAAAATACTAGCAAGGAAACTATAAAAATGTACTCTATGACCAGTTGATATTTATAACAAAAATTCAGGACTTGATCAATATGAGGAAAACTATATGCAAAATTGACCATTATAAGGGGCTAAAATTCTAGCTAGTCTGTCTAAAATATATAATGCATGGTCGCCAATAAAATATAAGCTTTAGCAAGAGTTAGACTTTTAAGCATTTATTAAGGAGAATAAGAATTTGTTAAAGAGAGGGAGAAAGACCTAGATTCATCTATCTATCTTGGGGAGCTGCAGTTCTACTCCACTATCCATGAGAGTCCTGGCGAAAGAGAAAAAGAGAGCTGGCCTCTCCCCCTCTTCCTCCCACAAGCAAACACTTCCTGACACCAAAGAAAAGCCGCATGGCCTTGCCCTCAGAGGCCTTCTCCTCATGGTGGAGCTTTCCTACAGTAAGTCTCCAGCAGGTGGCATCATTCCAATCATTATACCATATCAACAAAAACAACAAAAACCATAAGATTATCTCGCAAGGTGCAAAAGGGTTTTGACAAAATATAACAGGCATTCTTATTAAAAACAACAAAAACAACTAGACAGTAGAGAAATGAAAGCTTTTCAAAATTAAAAGTAGTATATATCTAAAACAATAAGTAGGCATTATCTGTAATGTGGATAAAGTAGAGGCTTTCCCCATAATATCAAGCATAAAACAAAGATGTTCATTATCACTAATACTATTCAATATTTTATTAAATATCCTATAGAAACAAATGATTTTGCTAATTAATGGGGAAAGGGGGACTGAAAGAGTATAAATAGGCCATCTAGGAATAAAAATCTATATTTTTGTAGATGATATATGATGGTATATTTAGAAAACCCTACAGAAACAGTTTAAAAATAGTTGAAACAATTAACAAATTAGGAAAGTTACAACATATTAAATAAGTCCATATAATTCATCACCATTTCCATATTTTACCAACAAAACACAACAGGAAGCAATAGATTAATTTCATTTAAAATAAGTTAAGAAAATATAAAATACTTGGGAGGCTACCTGCTAAGACAAACCCAGGGTCTGTATGAACACAATTATAAAATGCTTTTTTTTTTAAATACAAAGACAGATCTAAACAATTAGAGAAATATCACTTGCTTGTGGGTAGACTGAGCAAATATAATAAAACAACAACTCTACCTAATTTAATTTACCTATTCAATACCATACCAATCAAGCTACTGAAGACTGTTTTATAAAGTTAGAAAAAATTATAAAATTCATCTGGAATAACAGCAAGTTAAAAATATCAAAAGAATAAGTGAAAAAAATGGGAAGGAAGGTAACCTAGAAGTATCAGATTTCAAACTATATTACAGAATGGCAATCATCAAAGCAATCTGGCAGTCACTAAAATATAGTGTACTGAATTAGAGGACTAGATTAGGTACACAAAACAGAGTAGTAAATGACTATAAAAATCTAGTGTTTGATAGACATAAAGATCTGTTTTGGAGTCAAGAACTCATCATTTGATAAAAATTACTGGCAAAACCAGAAATCAGTTTGGAAGAAAGTATACACAGACCAACATCTTAGGCTGAATAACAAAATAAGGTCAAAATGGCCAAATGATTTAGATATAAAGGTATCATAAGTAAAATTTGAGACTATGGGAAAATGTTACCTTTCAGATCTATGGATAATGGAAGAGTTTATTATGAAACAAGAGATAGGGAAAAAACATATTAAGGGGACAGACAAAAGCAAATCCCTTTTGAAGAGTGATAGGATGAAAGAAGATGAATAATAGAATAAATATAATGGGGAAGGGGATAGGATGGAAGGGAAACAGGTAATAATAGTAATCATGAAAAAGAGAAAAGGCAGAAAAATTGTACAAGTTACAGCAAGTTTCTCTGATAAAGTCTTCATTTCTCAAATGTATGGAACCAAGAAAGTTTGAGAAATTAGAGATATTTCCCAACTGATAAATGTTCAAAGATTTTGAACAGGGAATTTTCAGAAGAAGAAATCAAAGCTATCAATAATTATATGAATAACTCTCTAAATCACTATGATTAGAGAAATACACATTAAAAGAACCCTGAAGTACTCATACCCATCAGATTGACTAATATGACAGAAAAGGAAAATGACAAATCCTAGATGGGATGTGGTAAAATTGGGACATCAAGACACTGTAAGTGGGGTTGTGAACTAGTTCAACCATTCTGGAGAACAATTTGGAATTATGCCCAGAGGGCTATAAAACTTTGCATACTCTTTGACATCTCGAAATACACTAATAGGTCTGCATCCTAAAGAAATCAAAGAAAAAAGGGAACTCACTTACTTGTACAAACATATGTATTTCAGCTCTCTATGTTGGCAAAGAATTAGAAATTTAGGTGAAGCCCATCAACTGGAGAATAGTTGAACAAGTTGTGTTATATGTCCTGGAATACTATTATTCAATAAGAGATGATGAATAGGAAGGATGCCTTTAGAAAAAATCCAGGTAGATTTTTATGAACTGATACAAAAGGAAGTGAGTAGAGTCCAAAAGAATATTATATACAACAATAGCCAAATGGTAAAGATGATTACCTGTGAAAGACTTAGCTACTCTGATCAGGAAAATGATCATCCAAGATAATTACAAAGGAAAGCTAAAGAAAAATGCTGCAGTCTGACATCTTTTTTGCACTTTATCTTTCTTGCTTCTTGATTTCTATTTTTTTTTTGGCATGATGACTAATATGAATTATGCTTTCCATAATTGACATCATATTGTTTCCCTTCTCAAAAGTTGGGAAAGTGCAGGTTGGATGGAGAATATTTGTAATTAATTTTTAAATTAATATGTATTTAGGGGCAGCTAGGTGGCATAGTAGATAAAGCACTGGCCTTGTATTCAGGAACTGAGTTTAAATCTGGCCTCAGACACTTGCTACTTACTAGCTGTGTGACCTTGGGCAAGTCACTTAACCCTCATTGCCCTGCCATAAATAAACAAACGAATTAATTAATTATCTAATATGTTGCTAAAATGTAGTTGGGAAATATTTAACAAAATCACAATAATAAAAAGAAAAATGGGGAAAAGATATTTCAAGTATTATTCTTTCTCTTTTGTAGTTGATACTGATTATGTTTAATAAGCTATACCTTAACTGTAGTTACTAACTTTCATGCAGTAGATAAATAGATAAAGACATGAACTCCTTGTTATGGCATACTTCAAATCTTCACAAATTTAAGAAGTTCTTGTATTCCTGGAACAAATGATACAGAGAAAACCCCTTTTGGAAGTCTTCAGAGCCCTATTGCTGCTGCTTCTTTTTTTTTTCCAGTAACAAACATTTATTTTATTTTCCTTTTACATGTAAGGGGAGTTTTCAACATTCATTTTCATAAGATTTAGAGTTCCAAATTTTTCTCCCTCCCTCCCTCCCTTGCCTCCCCCCTCCACAAGATTGCAATCAGGTAATTATATGTACAATCCACAAGTGTTCTTTTTATCAGTTCTTTCTATAGGGGTACATAGTAAGCTTCCTCATTAGTTCCTTGGGATTGTTTTGGATCATTGCACTGCTGAGAGTAGTTAAGTCATTCACAATTGCTCATTGAACAATACTGCTGTCACTATGCACAATGTCCTCCCAGATCTGCTCACTTCACTATACATTGATGTTCATTAGTCTTTCAAGGTTTTGGGGGGATCATCCTCTTTGTCATTTCCTGTAGCACAAGACCATTCCACTACAATCATATAACACAGCTTTTTCCATCATTCCTCAATTGATGGACATTCCCTTGATTCTCAATTCTTAGCCTCCATCAAGAGTTGCTATAAATATTTTTTGTACAATTTTTCCCCCTTTTCTCTTTTTCATGATTACTATTGTTAACTGTTTCCCTTCCATCCTATTCCCTTCCCCATTATATTTATTCTATTATCCATCTTCTTTCATCCTATCACTCTTCAAAAGGGATTTGCTTCTGTCTGTCCCCTCCCCCACTCTGCCCTTCCTTCTTTTGCCCCTCTCTTTTTATCCCCTTCCCCTCCTATTTTCCTGCAGGGTTAGAGAGATTACTCCACCCAATTGAGTGTGTAAATTATTGCCTCCTTGAGCCAACTCTAATGAGATTGAGGTCTTTGAGCCAATTTTGATGAGTGTTAGGCCCAGATTAAATAGATTACTCTACCCAGTTGGGTGTGTCTATTAGTCCCTCCCTGAGGCAGCTCTGATGAGTTTAAGGTCTTTGAGCCTTTTCTGATGAGTGTAAAATTCATTTACTGCCCTGCTCCTCTCCCATCTCTTCCCCCACTCCATAAGCCTTTTCCTGTTACCTTCATGTAGGATTTCAATTCTGCCCTTCCCCCTCCCCCAGTGAATTCCCTTCACCCCAGAATTTAACTCTAAAGATGTTATCATCTAGCTAAGTGACACACTGGACAAATCATCACCCCCGGACCCAGGGGGATCCCAGCCAAAACCCGGCCTCAGACACAAGACAGTCACCCACTGTACGACCCCAGGTAAGTCCCCCAGCTCCATTTTTTTTTTTTTGTTTCTCTAGGGTCTTGTATTTGAAAGTCAAATTTGCCATTCAGTTCAGGTCTTTTCATCACAAATATCTGAAAGTCTTCTTTTTCATTAAAGTCCCATTTTTTCCGCTGAAAGATAATGATGAGTTTTGCTTCGTAGGTGATTCTTGGCTCTAATCCCATTTCCTTTGCCCTTTGGAATATCATATTCCATGCCCTCCAGTCCTTTAATCTAGAAGCTGCTAGATCTTGTGCTATCCTGACTGGGGCTCCACAGTACTTGAATTCTTTCTCTTTGGCAGCTTGCAATATTTTCTCCTTGACCTGAGAGCTTTGGAGTTTGACTATAATATTCCTAGGAGTTTTCCTTTTGGGATCTCTTTCTGAGGTGATCGGTAGATTCTTTCAATTTCTATTTTAGCTTCTTCTTCTTCTAGAATTTCAGGGCAATTTTCCCTGAGAATATCTTGGAAGATGGTATCTAAGCTCTTTGCTTGATCATGGTTTTCAGATAGACCAATAATTTTCAAATGATCTCTCCTGGACCTATTTTCCAGGTCAGCAGTTTTTCCCAGAAGATATTTCACATTGCTCTCTATTTTTTTATTCATTTGGATTTGCTTTATTGTGTCTTGGTTTCTCATAAAGTCACTGGCTTCCATTCGTTCAATTCTAATTCTTAGTCAATTATTTTCATCAGAGAGCTTTTGTACCTCCTTTTCCATTTGGCCAATTTGACTTTTCAAGCTGTTGACTTTTTTCTCATGTCTTTCCTGCATCACCCTCATTTCTCTTTCCATTTTTTCCTCTACCTCTCTAACTTTATCTTCAACGTTCTTTTTGAGCACCTCTATGGCTTGAGACCAATTCATATTTTTCTTGGAAGCTTTAGATATAGGGGACCTGATATTGACATCTTCCTCTGAGGATGCCCCTTGGTCTTCCTTGTTACTGAAGAAACTTTCTATGGTCCTCACCTTTCTCTGTTGGCTCATCTTGCCTTTCTTTTACTTGACTTTTAGCTCCTTAAAGTGGGGCACTGTTTCCAAGCTGCAGTATCCCAAACTTAAGAAGTCCCAGATGGTATGATTTAAGGAGAATCAGGTTCTTCATTTGCCCCGCCTGTTCCCTGGCCTTTAGATGACACCAGACCAACTTGCTAATTAACCAGCTTTGTGTGTTGTAGTCGTCAGCTCCAATGAGCCTTTGCCCCTCCCCCACCTGAGCCACTGCTACTTGAGCCTACCTCCTCGTTCTCAGCAGGGGTGTAAATCCAAGTTCTACCTTAGCACCAGCATACACCCCTGTAGTCTCCCCCCTGCCCAGGGCTCAGCCACTCACCAGACTGTGAGCTTAGTCTAGACGACACTAGCACTTCAGCTGATTCAGAGGCTCTGGGGGTCTTCTTCTCTGGTGGGGCCTTCCTGGGATTGGATTTGTGTCAGGTTGACTGTGGGGTTGGGCTCAACTCCTGTATCAGCATGGCAGCTCCCTCCTTCTTAGCTTCCAAGCTGTTTTTGGTTAGAAGATGATTTCAGCACATTCTTCTTTGAGTTTTTTGCCCTATTGCTTCTTAATTATAGGTTAGGTAAATGAGAATTGAGATGCTTTTCAAAAGATAAAGCTTTCTATAGGGCAGAGATAGAAATTAAATTGGTTTTACTGTACCCAGATATTTCTGCAAGGGATAAGAAGAAAGAATAGAACTTTCAGGATCAGATGATCAGGAAGACTGGCTTCCCTTTTCAGGGGACATTGATTGATCTTTAATCTGCAGGGATACGAATAGAGAAATTGAAATGGGACTCATACTTGTTCCACTTGTCAAATGGTGTCATTTCTAATCATCTTCATTGCTAACTACTCTGTGGCCCTTTCTCCCTGCAATATTACTTCTTTTAGATATAGTATAAAGAAGTGTGCTACTTGGGACATGTGCTATATAATATTTTACAAATCATATTATCTAGAATAAAATGAACAGGTGTTAAAGTATCATATACCCAAATCTCAAAAATGTCATTTAAAAACAGTAGAGCTGTCAAATATTTGAGCTGTGTGCCCAAAGCATCTTTTGAATTGGTATTTGTCACACAATTTTTACCACATTGTAGTTGTTGACATTAGCTTAATGAATACTCAGTTTTCTAAATCATAGCAAATCATAAACTCGAATCCTGGGAGATTCTATACTTCTCTGTTAAGAATGATTGCATTTCCTGAAGCAACTAAAAACTATGTAGCAAGATGGTAAAATTGGCTAACTGAAATAATGGCTATTACCACAGTTAATTATTTTATTTAATTGTGCAAAAATAAGATTTAATTATCTACAGTAAATGACATGTTCATAGAAGTATAACGTTGATCATAACATGATATATGTTTTAAGCATCTACTTCATTTATTTTCTAAATTTTAATGGTTGGAATTAGAAGTTGAAAAACATGTATTAAATACCAGCTTTGATATTAGATATCTTTGTGACCTTGATCAAATCATTCTACATCTCAAATCTCAGTTTTCACATCTATAAAGGAATGATTACAAAGTATATGTAGTATTGAACTTGAGTTTTCTCATGGCTGTGAACATGAAATAATTTGTACACAATAACAGGCAATGTCAGGGCAGCTAGGTGGTGGGGGCAGCTAGGTAGCACAGTGGATAGAGTGCCGGCCCTGGATTCAGGAGGACCTGAGTTCAATTCCAGCCTCAGACACTTGACACTTACTAGCTGTGTGACCCTGGGCAAGTCATTTAACCTTCATTGCCCCACAAAAGAAGTCCCCAAACCAAAAACCAAACAAACAAAAAAACAAAGATGCAATGTAAAATGATCATTTTTTTCCTAATACCTATTTTCATCAGGGTGCACAGGCCCTTAAAAGCTACATATTTATAATAAATATTTACTTTAGTTATAGTCAGTTTTCTGTAGTAGATAGTGAACAGTCTATGGAATGAGGAAGAATAGGGCTCAACCTCCATATGATATTCATATTGCCTTTTGTGACCCTAAATCTCTTGATCTTTTCATGTCCTTGGCAACACTCTATGCATATATTACATAGAACATTATGATCTGTTCTAGTAGAGAGCATTCCTAAACTAGAACTCTCTACAGGAATTCAACACTTTAATCATAGGTTAGGTTAAAAATGGTAATATATTTCATGTGTGTATATCTATGTGTGTGAATTGTATATAACACATACACACACAAACATTTAACCTGACCAGTGATATAAAAGATTTCCCCATGCTGAGTCTTAAAATAAAACAAGCAATCCACATTGTTGTACAGTTGTATCTGACTCTTCATGAGCCCCTTTTGGTTTTTCTTAGTAAAGATACTTAGTAGTTCACCATTTCTTTTTCCAGATCATTTCACAGGTGCAGATAAGGTTAAGTGACTTGCCCAGAGTCATACAGCTTATAAGTGTCTGAAGTCATATTTGAACTAAGGAAGATGAGTCTTCCTGATTCCAGGCCTGGTTCTTTATCAGAGTCACCACATGGTTGCCCCAGGGGTTAACATTAGCAGAGTTGAAAAGGTGGTATAGTCTAGGCATGTGGAGCAGTCAGTGTAAAAGTAAGAAGAAGGGAAATGAAGCTTTGGGTGTACAGACAGAGCCCTAAGAAGTAGACTTGAATGATTTGAAAAGGAATAATCCAGTATATTTCAGAATATAAAGAGAAAAAGTAGTCAAACTGTGAAGATAAATGTATATCTTTATTTCTATCATCTATACCTATACCTGCATCCATCTATATTTATACCTTTACCAATATCTTCATCAATACCTGTATCTAGCTAAACCTACCGTCCTTCTCTCTGTCTCTATTTATGTCTTATCCCTATTAATATTCCTGTCAGTGTCCATGACTATATTTATATTGGCATATTTATCCATTTCTCTCTGTGTCTCTATCTGTCACTCTCTTCCTATCTTATCATTACAAATTGGTTTAATTAAATGATTATTTAGTAGAGAAAGCACTCCATTTAGAGATGGAGAACCTGAATTCAAATCTCAGTGCCCCTGCTTAGCTTAGTAGTTAATATGACCATGGATAAGTTAACCTCAAGCCTTCAATCTTTCTGATCTATAAAATAAAGGGAATGCACTAGGTCAGAGTTTCTTAACTCTCTCTTTCTCTCTCTCTCTCTCTCTCTCTCTCTCTCTCTCTCTCTCTTTCTGTGTGTGTATGTGTGTGTGTGTGTGTGTGTGTGTGTGTTTGTGTGAAGGTACCTTGCTACCTATAGGCCTAATGATCTTATGATTCATTTCAGTGCCCAGTTTTCTGAAAATGGTCTGCATGATACTAGAGTACAAAGGATATTGAGAACCTGAGAATCTAGGGACCTGTCTTTAATTAGCCACTTCCTTATTACCTGGGTATTACCTTAAGCAAATTATTCTAGGAGGCAATTTCTACTATTAAATTAAGGAATTGTACCAAAGAACCTCAATTTCTCTTCCAGTTCTTTGTTACATATTTGCCAGAGTGATACTTGAAGTCTTTCTGACTTGGTAGCTCCTGCTGACTTAAAATTTATTGCAATAAACTCTTTGGGCACACTGGGTCATGTTGAGGCAACAATGTGGTAGTGCAGCAGGACTTCAATGGATTATTAATAGGGCTGTGCTAGAGGCAGCTTCAGTAGGCTCAGAGAGCCAATGGTTAAAATTTCAGTGTGAGCACTTACATCTTGGAAATTGGCAACTCTACAAATGGGGATCTTTTTTTTCATTTTGTTGATTGTTTAATCTTAAGAAAATAATGGATAAAATCTTAATGGAGATTAAATTAAAAGTTTGCTATATATATGTATATATATGAATATATATGTGTATATATGTGTACATATCTATCTATCTATATATATAGATACATAGATATCTATCTATATCTATCTCTCTCTCTCTCTCTATATATATATATATATCCCCTTCCCCTACCCTGTAGACAAGCAAACCACTTTTCTGTATGTTCTCTATTATTAGTCAAAAATTATGTTTTAAAAGTAAGACAATTTCCTTCATGAAATTTTTTTGGGGGGCAGGGAAATGGGGGTTAAGTGACTTGCCCAGAGTTACACAGCTATAAAGTGTCAAATGTCTGAGGACAAATTTGAACTCAGGTCCTCCTGAATCCAGGGCTGGTGCTTTATCCACAGGGCCACCTGGCTGCCCTCATTAAATGTTTTATACATGACTCTAGAGCTGTCTTCCTTTTAATCAATAGATGGCTATATGGAAATTAATTTTGGGATCCACCCCCATATTTTTGGATAGGAGCTTGGATTTCCTTCTTTGTACAGAGCTTCCCCCAAAAAACAAAAGTTCTGCAAATGCATATTCGCATTGTTTCTGCAATTTATATTCTTCTAGTCTTAAATTTGCCTTGCACAATGAGAGGTTAATTTATTTGCCCAAGGTCACACAGCTAGTTTATTTTAGAGGCAGGTTTTCCTGATTCTGAGGCTAGTATCATATGCTCTAGCCACAATTCCTTCTTTTGACCATGCTGCCCTCTCACCCTTCCAATTTGTGACTGTCATTTGATAAATTGCATAAGGCAAGCCTTGTAACATTTTTAAAAATAAATAACCATATACTCCTCTTTGAAATTAAACAAAAACAAACAAAAATTTTGGAATAAACTTATCTGAGAGCAATTATTAGAAGAGCTAAGACAAAGTTTTCTGGTGCTTAGTTTATAAGCAGTTAAGAGAATTGGAAGGTCATTTGAGAACGATTTGTTAACAACTCTTCTAAATATCAACAACCCAGGAAATAAGTGACTGCATATGCTTAGTAGCAACCACATAGAGACTCTGACCTCAGGAAATTATAGCATTTTTTATGTAAGCCCAAATAACATTAATCAAACTGACAGAGAAACTTTCTGCACTTAAAAAAATGTTTTTAAGGCATAGGATATATTCTATATTTCACTAGTTAGAAAAAGAAAAAAGTATATTAAAAAAAAGATCTACTCGGGTCAAAAAATCGTATCTGGTCTTATATGAAAAAATAAAAAATTCAGTCTTAATTTAACCAATCTTATAAACAGTTCCATTATCTTATTTTCACCTGACCTCACACACTACTACAAGGGATATAGGATGTATGCTTTGGGTATAGGATTCCATAAAATAAAGCAGAGGCTTTAAGGACTCAAAGAATCACTTGTAGAACAGTGCAGGGATAGCATTTAGAGCACATTTTATCATGGCATGTGCCATCAATGACTCTTCAGTTTTCCCTGGGGTCTAAGATACAACTATTCACTAAACATTTTCTTTCTGTGTCTTAGCACCATTAACAGAGAATTGGGGATAGGGTGAAGGAGAGGGAAATTACACTTGTTTTTTCAAGAGTGAAAAATGGGATTCATTTTTATAGGTACCTCTTTCTCCTTTTAGTCTCATGTAATGGCTTGATGGGACTTTATCAGATTACAAATGATACTGAATATCTCCTTTTTACTCCTTCTCCTCTACTGTCATTCAATAGATCCTGCTTGAGAGAATGTTACTATACCTTTTATTTCCTTTGGTGATATACAGGATCACTGAGCAACTCAAGAAAGCTTATCAGTATCGTATTTCCTTTGACTTCTCCCTAATATCTCCTTAAGATGTTCTACTGCAGTTGTCCTCTGGTACTCTCAGCTAACCCATTAGCATTGATAAATTCAATAAAAATGGCATCTCCTTTGAAGGATAGTTAATCGTTTTGTTGTTAGGTATGTTTTCCTGAGAGTGAAACTGTAGAATGTACAAATTAATTTTATATTAATAATCACCAGAAAGAAAAGAATGACCCTTCTTAAAAAGAAGAAAGTTATTTTCTTCTTTCTCCTCATTTGAAAGCATTGACTTCAAAGTCATTTATAATGACAACTTATTTATAATTACTCCACAACAGAAATTGCTTCCTTTTAAGTCTGTTTCTAAATAAATAAATAAATAAATAAATACATTTAGGAACATAAGGGCTAGTAAGAAATTCTGCCCTCCTACTGGGCATAATTTTTCTGATATTTTTAGTCAGTCCATTTGAAATGCCTGTGCTGGGAGGTGATTTGCCAGTCCTTAGCCCAAATTTCCTCAGGCCATTGTGCATGTACCTAGCTGTCAATAATTACCTTGATTAGTCCTAAACAGAAAAATTAGATGACTAAAATGTTTTTTTTTTTTATTGCATACAAATGGTACACCTTGTCAATTAAAATAAATACTCCTTTTCAGTGCCACAAAAGCATTTTCAATTATACTCACAATCTGCTCCATTCAACATGACATACAAGAAAAACTACTAGCAGATGGGAATCACTAAATGACAATTTTGCCCAGACCTGACTATGTGGATAACAAATGGAAGACATATTCTGCAAATTGCCTTTATGGGCATCTGTGAGTATGAGAGCTTTTCAAGAGCTATAGATGCACTGATTCCAAGGATGAGAAAATATAATAGTGGTAGATTTTACTGGAATTTTGCTACGTTACCTTTTAGGGGAAGGGAATGAAAAGTAACATATCTTTGATTTCATTGCTTAGGAAACTCCTGATGAGGAAGATACTGCCACTAATGCAGGTCAGCATATTCTCTGCAATTTAGAGTATTAGAAAGTATCATGAGACTTCAAAGTAAGTGACTTTCTCCTCTGACTGCCAGTGTATTTTAGAGTCAGGACTTGAAACCAAGATGTTGTTGTTGATCCTTTTTCCCCCATGGAGAACCAATGACATCAGGAGGGTCATGTCTTAACTTACATATGAATTGGATTTAATTTAGGCAGAGCTGCTTAAAGCCATCAGCCTAATTCTCTCCTCCATAGTCATCAAAGTCCAGGGGCAAGATAAAGGTCCAGATGAGTGGTGGTGGCCCAGAATACAATATGTTACCTTGGCCTTTCTTAATTAAGATTTTTCCCAGGTCTCAGTTTTTCTGAGGCCATTATCCTTCAATGATTAAGTGCAAGGTAAGAATTGAGACAAAATATGGACCAATTTTCCATCTAAAGATGTCAATCTGGGAGCAAAAGACACTCAGAGTTTCTGGCAAGAACAGGAAAAAATTGCTTTTGATTCTCATTCTAAACCATCAAAACTTATACAAATGAGCCACAGAGACTTGGGTTGAGACTATTATTGACTATTTGATGAAAGCCAGAATTATTTTGGTTTAAAGGCATAGCCAAGTAGCTCCATTTAAATCACAATGGACTTTTTAAAAGTCTTTCTTTTCAGAGCTGTATTTCAAGACATCAAAAATGACAGCTTCGCAGTACAAGAAATAAGTGGTTTTAGCTTTTTGAGGAAGAAGACGATGCAGAAGAAGCAAAAGAAAGAAAAGCAGGAGAAGCAGTAGGAGGAGGAGAAGGAAAGAAGTGGAAGAGAAGGAGGAGGAGGAGGAAGAGAAAAAGAAAAAGAAGAAAATAGCAGCATTCCTTAAGATTTCTGATTCTGACAGTAATTCTCTACTCCATGTTGCCTCTGAACTTAATTGATATAAATGGAAAAAAATCACAAGTCCCCTTTATTTTATCTAATTATGATTGAGGGATAAGTTTTGAAGACTTAGAGGAAGAGAAGTCAATTTCAGGAGTGGCATTTTTTTATGGAAATGACTCTGCCAAAATGTTTCTTCTCTTTCTGCCTATAAACTGTTGCATTTGTAACCTGAGGCAAATGTTCTCTCTCTCTCTCTCTCTCTCTCTCTCTCTCTCTCTCTCTCTCTCTCTCTCTCTGTCTCTCTGCAGGGGTAATGAGGGTTAAGTGACTTGCCCAGTGTCACACAGCTAGTACGTGTCAAATGTTTGAGGCAGGGTTTGAACTCAGGTCCTCCTGAATCCAGGGCTGGTGCTTTATCCACTATACCACCTCGCTGCCCTTGGCAAATGGCAAATGCTCTCTTGAGAGAATATAGGATCTCTGACTCCTATATAGTATGGGCTTGGGATAGGGGTTTAGGATATGGGTTCTTAGGAATTCCTCTTTAAAGAATAATACCCTCTCGCACACATTTCCAATTAGAATAAAACAATAGTTTATTTAGGGTGCCAGGGAAAGTAAACCAAGAGAGAAATCCTTGGACTTCTCATATTAATTTCAATTTTACCCTCTGCACTTTTCCTGGATAATTTATTGAAATATTATGTTTAGACTCTTTTTTTGATTATGGCTCTCAGGTAGTCCATTAATTTTAAAATAATCCCTTCTCAATTTATTTTCCAGGTCAGTTGTTTGTTTGATGAAATATTTAACATTTTATTCTATTTTTTCATCATTTTGATTTGATATCTCATGGGTTCATTAGTTCCAATTAACCATTCTAAATTTTAATGAATTATTTTCCTCAGTGAGTTTTTGTACCTCTTTTTCCATTTCACCTATTCTGTTTGTTAAGTACTTCTCTTTTTCTCAGTGAATTTTTCTGTCCTTTTTACTATTAGGTAAATCTTTTAAAGATTATTGTCTTTTGTCTTTTTGTGACTTTTTTACTAAGTTGTTAAATTTATTTTCCTCATTTAATTTTATTCCTCTCACTTCTTTTTCTTTTTCTTTTTTCTCTAGCACTTTTATCTCTCTTCACCATTTCCAAGAATTCCTATTTGACTTAGGTCCAATTAACATTTTTTTTTTATCTTTATTTTACCTGATTTCACTTTTTTGGTGATCTTCTGAGTGTATTTCTTATTCTTTCCTGCCTCAATAGTAGATTTTTAGGCTCAAATTATTTTTTTTGCTTGATTATTTTTCCAGGCTATTTCTTGAATTTTAACTTTTATATTAAAATTGAGCTCTGCTTACCTGGGGCTAGTTAAACACTGTACCAAACTGCATTCTTTTTTGTGCTGCTGTTTTCAAATCTAGTTCTGAGGGTCTTACATGTTTCTGATGATTTCCCAGATAGAGTGATCAGGTGAAAGGCTTGTTTGCACTCTGGTCTTTATCCAAGTAGGACCTCTGCTCTCTTGTATCCAGATGTGCTAATGCTACTTTTCTTTGCCTTAGAACTGTAACTACTTCCATTGCTTTCCTGCATTCACAACAGCTAGAGCTCCTCCCTTCAATGAAAATTTTATCAGTGCCCCTACTCCTTTATGACCAACCACAAGTAAATAAACACATTCCCTTGTTCTGCCAGTTTAGTTAATGAAATAATTTCTTATGGCATAATTTGTTTTTGAAAAGACACATTGGGGGCAGCTAGGTTGTACAGTGGATAAAGAACCAACCCTGGATTCAGGAGGACCTGAGTTCAAATCTGGCCTCAGACACTTGAAACTAGCTGTGTGACCCTGGGGAAGTCACTTAAAGCTATTACCTTGCTAAATAAACAAATAAACAAATAAATAAATAGATAGATAGAAAGATGAATAAATAAATAAATGAAAAATAAATGAATGAATAATAAATGGATGAATAAATGAATAAATAAATCATTAATACATAAATAAATAAAAAGAAAAGACACATCACCCCTTTGTGATCACTTCTTCCTATTCCCGATGTTCATTAATGTTCCATTTGATAAAATATCCTAATATTTCTCAAGGAAATTAAATCAATCTTAATATTTATGTATTAATGTATATGTATGTATATATATGTATATGTATGTATATATGTAATTAATCTTCTCCTTTTAAAACATCGAAAACATATTTGTCTTCCTATTATATGTACCTCTACCATTCACCACATTCCCCCCGAAAAGGACAACAGAAAAAGCTTTGCTATTCAAGGTAATCACAGCAATAATTTTTTTTTTCTCCATTACTTAAGGATGAAGTGAAATTTTACTTTTAAACTTGAACTCTTGAAGACAAACAGGTACTCTACAATTATTTATTTTCCTTGGCTAGTCATTGCTTTAGTTCTTTTTGCTTTGTAATTTACAATCCAAAATTAATCTGATCAGGAGAGAAAATAGTAATAGAATATTTTAAAAATGCTTCTTTTTGTTATCAGTTAACCCAATTCCACCCTGCACAGTGGTCTTATCTCATATTATAACCTTCTTCTTTCTTCAATATAGTCTGTCAAAACTGCCTTTTTATATTGTTGTTCTGAGATTCTTTTAATATTCATAGCACATTCTGAAATTAGATATTTTATAATTTTTAAGGCTATGAACACTTATTTTTGTGTTTCTCCAGATATATTTATTTTTCTTTCCTCTTTATAAATAGAAGGTGTTTGATTAGAACCTCAAGTAACAACATTGTTCTCTTCAGATAATCCCCATTTTTCATCCTAATCATAATCATTTCAACTTGGTCATTTAGAATTTCATTCATGCAATATTTTCTCCTTTGATGACTTCATTAAATTATTTTCATTTGTGGAATCCTAGCCATCATGTCATC
This sequence comes from Dromiciops gliroides, assembly GCF_019393635.1. Taxonomy (NCBI): domain Eukaryota; kingdom Metazoa; phylum Chordata; class Mammalia; order Microbiotheria; family Microbiotheriidae; genus Dromiciops; species Dromiciops gliroides. The sequence goes on along the minus strand of NC_057866.1, from coordinate 213,612,828 downwards.
TTAAATCTTCCCTGACAAAAGAGAAGTCCTAGGTACACCTTCTTTGAAATAGCAATCATCTCACAAACTTGTTCATATGTAATAATTGTCACTCAGTCAATAAATCAGTTAATTATTCAATAAGTTGTACACACATGCACATGAACATGTTCACATACATGTATACATATATACAATACTTGTAATGTATTTATCCATGTACACATACAGTATACATACACACATAAACAGAAAAGTATATATCATATAACATATAGAATATAGAATGCATTATACATAATATATAATTGTATGCAACATCTATTTAATATATTTAAATAAGATAAAATTATAATGTATAGTTTAAATAATAATCATATTATCTTAAATAGTATCTATTAAATATGTAAATACATTATATATCACATACAATAATATATAATCTCTTTATATATAAAACCACTATATAACCATACATACATATGTAGGCACACATATGCACATACATACATATACACATGGATATATGCATGCAGGCATAATGTTCTTCTGGAATGATCACAGTGTAGCAGAGCACTATAAATACAGCATAGGTTTTCCAATCAAATCTATTCTAGTCACCAAGCTTATATGTCTCCCAGAAGGAATGATCTACAGGCATAAGGCTATATGATTACTACTTTCAGGAAAGCACCATGCCATGAATATCAGTGCATATTTTACAACCTTTATAAACCCAATGAAGCTAAAGGAAAAAAAAAATATGAAGACCTGGAGACCCTCATCATCAATGTGCTGAAAGATGAAAAACTTGTAATTCTGAGTGACTTTAATTTAAGAGTAGGCATATACAGGGGCAGCTAGGTGGCACAGTGGATAAAACACCAACCCTGGATTCCGGAGGATCTAAGTTCAAATCCAGCCTCACTCAGACACATGACATGAGCTGTGTGACCCTGGCCAAGTCACTTAACCCTCATTGCCCTAAAAAAAAAAAAAAGAGTAGGCATATACTACCCAACATGGCAGTTGAGTGCTTGGGAGGAATAGTATAAGGAACAGTGAAAACAATGATCATTTACTTCTCAAGATTTGTGCATCTCACGATATTCTCATCACCAACATTGTCTTCCATTCACCTAAATGCAAAAAAACTTCATTGCTGCACCCTCATTCCAAACACTGGCATTTAATAGAATATATCATTTTAATGAGAAGGAAGTTATGAGGTTGATGTGTGCCAGAGTGCTGAATTAATCATATTCTATCAGCTGCAAGGCAAGATAACTACCAGAATACTTAATATCAAACACATTAGAGTGCTTCTCCAAGCAGGAGGAGTTCATTGCTAACTTGGAGGGACAGCTGATTCAAAACATGGTTGGCGGCAATGGAGCAGAAAAGGAATGTGCAACTTTCAAAAAATTGTGTACAGCATTGCATTTACTCATCCGGGTCAGGCCATTTGCAAACATCAAGATTGGTTTGATGAAAACGATGGTGAAATTCAGAAGCTGCTAAGTAATAAACAGGAACTACCAGGTTTTTTGTTGTTTTTAGAAGAATAGTTTATCTATCTCTAAAAAGACAGCATTTAACTTCATCAAAACTAAAGTACAAGTAAAACTTAGAAAAATACAGTTTTCTTGACTCAGTAACATGGATGAAATTCAGTTTTACTTTGATAATAACAATCCAAAGAGCATTTATGATGCCCTGATGGCAATTTATGGGCCAAAGATCCATGGTACTTCTCAACTGCTCAGTGCTGATGGAGCCACATTGATAAGTGATAAGGACATGATCCTGAAGAGATGGGTTGAACACTCCCATAGTGTTCTGAAGAGACCATAATCAATCAATGCTAAAGTAAATGATTGTCTAACAAGTTGAAGTCAAATCCCTCTCTAGCTGAATTTCCTACAGAAAAAGAGGTTTGGAATTCCATTAGGCTACTCTCATGTATCAAGGTGCCTGGGACTGATTCTATTCTAATTGAGATTTACAATTCAGGGGTTCACTGCTTATACAAAAGTTACTGACATTTTCTAAGTTATATGACAAGAGGAGGTTATCTCCTAGAAGTTCAAGGATGCTTCTGTTGTACATCTCTATAAAAGTAAATATTTGTTGGTGGCAAATACAGAAAGGGTCTTTCTCTTAGTCATTCTGGCAAAATTCTTGCTAGCGTCCTTCTTAATTGGCTGTTCCTTCAACAGGAAGATGGTCATGTACCTGAGAACCAGTGTGGCTTCAGAAAGGGCCAAAGGATGTTCGATATGGTATTTGCTTCCCGACAACTCAAGGAGAAATTCCAGAAGTAGAACAGACAACATTCACATTCTTTGATCTGACCAAGATCTTTGATACTGTCATTTGTGAGGACTTCTGTAAAATAATGTTAAAATGTGGTTGCCTGGAGAAGTCCATCACTATTTTATGCCAATTTCATGATGCATGCTGGCATAGATTCTGGAAAACAAACTATACTCTTACATTATCCCAGTCAACAGTGGAATGAAGCAGGGATGCATGCTTACTCTTATACTTTCAGCATGATATGTTCAGCAATGTTTTCAGATACTTTCAACAAGGATGAATGCGGCATCAAGGTCAGTTATTTCTTGGATGGTAAATTGTTTAACTAGAAAAAAATGAAAGAAAAGACTAAATTGCAGGGAGAGGTGGTACATGGTTTTTGGTTCACAGATGACTTTTCACTCACTAGAGTCTCTGAAGGTGAAGGGCAAAATATTATGGGTTCATTTTCTGATTTTGTGCTAATTTTGGCCTAAAAATCAAGAACAAGTTAACACATGTTCTCCACCAGTCAACACCACACTATCCATATGTGGAACCATCATTTACAACAAGTGGAAAAAATTAGAAAACTGCATATAAGTTGCCTTAACTTGCTAATATACTTTCTAGGGATGTACACATACATGATGAATTTGATGGCAGCCATTGCTAGAGCTAGTTAAGTGTCTGGGAGTTTCTGAAGGAGAGTTTTGGAAGAAGAGGGATTAAACTAACTACCAAACTGAAGGTTTACATAATCATTGTGCTGATCTCATTTTTGTATACCTGTGAAACCTTTATTGTATGCTAGTGCCATGCCAGGGAACTGAATTGCTTCCACTGGACTTTTCTTAAAAAGATTATGAAGATAACCTGGCAAGATAAGTTACTGGATGTTGAGGTCTTTTCTTGAGCTAAACTGCCTAGCATCAAACTCTACCACAGAAAATACAATTGTAATGGGCTGATGACATTATTAGAATGCCAAATCTACATTTGCCTAAAAGACTTTAGGCAGAATTCATACAAGGTGAGTGCTCACATGGAAGCCAAAAGAAGTGAAATAAGGACACTTGTCATTAATTGAATGGCATGGAAGACACTGGCAAAGGACCACCCAACATAGTGTGTCTAAATCAAAGAAGACTCTGTCCTCTAAGAGAGAGGTGTGGGGACCAATTTTTAATTGGGGAGTGCTAGCTAAGTGGCTCGCCGCAATATTGGGGCAAGGAAGGAGACCAGCAGCCTCCCTCAAAATAGAACAAGATTTATTTTAACAAGAACGAACTTAAAAACAAAACACAAACAGGATCAGTAGGATCAAGGGAAAGGAAATAAAATGGGGAAAGGGAAATTTTAATACCTGAAAAAATACCACCGCCTAGGAATCAGCTGAAAATACCCAGCAGAATGCCTGTCACTTTCCAGCTTCCACCTAGAATGCTCAATTCTCCTCCCCCAAACCTAGAAACTCCCCACACAGTCCCAGCCAATGGGATGGCCGCTCTGACAGTCACATGACTGTCCTCACTACACTTCCAATCATTATAATTTTGCCAGGCCCATGTAGGCATCAGCGAGTGGTGATGACATGAGGTGCCAGAGCCCTGGCAAAGGCTACAACCAGTGGGTGGAGCACCGTGAGGTTTGCGGAGCCTCTGGCCAGTGCTCGCCGAGGCATAAAAACCTCAAATAACAATTAATTCTTTACAGAGGCAGAATTTTTAATAACTTTAAAGAAACATGTGATGCACAAACTTAAATACACATCCACTCTAAATATTCATGTGGACTATTTGGGCCTGACCTGTGGTAGAAACTTCCAAGTTTGTATTGGTCTAATTAGCAATAGTTGAACACACTGTACAACATAGTGATATCACTTTGATCTTCTTTGAATACAGAGAACAACAATCAACCATATGTTATCAATTAAACTAATTAATAGTTAATTATATGTGACTGTGATAGATAACAACCAGTGTTTTATTTATTTTTTAATATAGCTATCTTTCATCTATATATTTTATGAATCAACAGCATCAAGGTAAATATATTGTTGGCATCAGCTCAGAAATTATGAAGCCATTGTGGAATTTGAAACTTAAAGGAAAATAAATTATTTTCAACATTAAATTAGATACTTTGTTTTTTGTACTGGTTCAGTGAAGTAAAAATAAATTCAAACTTTAAAAAGATCCCAGTAATTACTAAGGATTCTTCTTCTATGTGCAATGTTTGCCTATTAGTGGCCATAAGTTGAAAGTGGCTGAAACTTTGCCCTTTTTTACCTCCAAGCTTGATTCTAAATTATCCCCATTACATCATGGGATTTCTTATGATTTATTTTGATCATAGAAGCACTACTGGAAATGTGTATACTAGGTACTTTAACTTGTTGAATAACTATACCATCATGGAAGGTCTTCAAGCAAGGACTCGTTTGTCCTTCTACTGGACTTGTATATTAAAGTGAGAAGAATTTTTTTTTTTCAGGGATCTGTTAGAATATTAGCTTTGGCATCCCATTCAATTATAAAAATCTGAAATTTTATAATTCTGATCCTGTATTATTCAGCTAGTTTTCCATGTCTAACATATCTCCGCCCTTGCCCTTGTCTCCTCTCCTTCATCAAAATTTAACTCTTACCTCTTTTGCACCATGATTTTGCTCTTTTGATGAGCAGTTTATTTGAAGAAAACAAAAAGTTGATCTCTATTTTACCCCTTCCAGATAGAATGTTTCCATTTTTCAGCAAAGTAGTAAAATAGGAATATTATAACAAATTTGATAAATAGAGGTATAAGAAGACAGCCAAGATTGAATGGTTGTTGAACGTGCCAGAGGTTGAGAAAATAGTATTAATGTCCCTTAACAATTCCTAGGCCTATAATCTTGTATTTATTGTGACTCCTTCTTGTGTCCATAGTAAAGCATGGCTTCTTTACTTTTGCCACCAATAATGGCTTTACTCATTTATATAGCAAATAATATAAATTAGGGAATTTCAGAATATTATTATCCTTAATAACTAAGTCAGAATTGTGTATTAAAATGAAATTTCCAAACTGTTCCCTAAACGTTTTGTTTAAAACAGTAAATTGCTTAACCAAAAATTGGAATAACACATTCATGGACCTTATAACATCTGCTTTTCCCAGTTTTGAAGTTGTTTTCTCTTTCTTCTCTGTATAATTTATCATTAAAAATCATACACAGTAATACACTGAAACAAATGTTCACTTCTTAGGTGCCCAAAGACCTTGGGGAACCTTAACAAAAATAGTGGAAAAACAAAACTATAATGAATAGCAGCAATATGCTCACTTTACATATTTTAATGCACACCTGCTTAAATGTTTCCAAAGCTTTAGAAAATACATTCGTGCATTTGATATTTTTGCTCTTTGATGAATAAATTATCGAAGAAAAATAAACATGTTCGGATATTTCAGGCTGACTTTTATAAACTTTAGATATTTAAATTAGACATGTTGGGGTCTAAAGAGTAAGGATCTATCCAAAGGGAAATCTCTGGTGGAGTGAACCATTGCCTTGCCTTGACCCAGTTCAAGGCAACATTCTTAATGCCTTGGGTGGATAGATAGATAGATAGATAGATAGATAGATAGATAGATAGATAGATAGATAGATAGATAGATAGATAGATAGCGATAAATGTAGATATACAGATAAATACATATATGGTGAATAAACACATGCATATGCCTATGCATATATACATATATGGATGTACATATACATGTATGTGTATGTTAATATTTATAACATTTCTGAATTCCACGGAGCTGGTAGGGGAATATCATGTTGAATGAGCAATTAAGGAAGCAAATGTATCCAAGCTGTCTTTAGTGATGAACTTAATTGAATAAGATGAAGTCTAAAAGGGATAAATCAAAATTAAAAGATAAGGGAGACACAGCAAAGATTTTTGTGAAGCAGATAGGGTTGCTGTGGGTATAAGGGAAGCATAGTAAAAACAAAGCTGAACAATGCCCAATTTAAATAAGTATAATAAAACAATATGCTCTGTGCTTAAACGCTTTGATGAAATCATGATCTTTTCACCAAAGTCCTGCTGTAGTCATCAATTATGGTCCTTCAGTGCTCATAGGCTCAACATCTGTCAAGTCTTATAGAGGCAGCTAGATGGAACAGTGGATAAAGAACTGGGCCTGGAGTCAGGAAGTCTTAATTCATGTATAGCCTCAGACACTTACTAGTTGTGTGAACTTGGGCAAGTCAATGTGTTTGCTTCAGTTTCCTCATCTGTAAAAAATGGGGATAAATAATAGCACCTACCTCTCAGGTGTAAAAATATTTTTACTGACTAGCCTAATTTGGGGGGCTAATCTGACTGGAGGACTAATCTGGGGACTTTTGACTATTTGGCTATCTGACTGCGTTTACTTTAATATGGGCCATTTATAAAGTTCCACCACACTGCTCCCAAACTGATAGACTAAAGATTAAGAAGCCTCTTAACCAAATAATCAAAGCAGAGTTTATTTATGAGATACTATTTCAAATTAAGAATACAGGGAAATAAAGTACAACTTGACCGCTTTCCTGCGTTCTCTTTCCACTGTGTCTCTTTCCCACCTGCTGCACCTCGAACTTCTTGAATACAATAAGGGCCTTAGCTGCCTCCGGCCTCAGGGCACGTTACACTTTCCCTGATTTGTATTAAGGCCTGTAACCTTGTCAGCGCCACCACCCCCCCCCCCCAACCAAACCGAACTCTCCTCCGTCCTTGTCCGCGCTCCCCTCTAGTCTTTCTATTCTGTCCTCTAGTCAGCCAATATCTCCTAATCTTGTCTATCGAGTCCATCCTTCTCTAATCCGTCCCTCTCCTTAATCTTGTCTCTCTATCTAGTCCATCCTTGTCGTCTGAAACCCCCCTTTGCTGTCTAACTCCCAGGTCTATATATGCCTTTTCTTCTCTCCACTCAAATCTCGGGGCTTCCTTCGCCCCCACAGACCAAGCTAATCCCCCAGCCAGAGCTGCAGCTGGTGGGGGGGGGGTGCTGTCGAGCCTCATGCCTCAGCACAGGCAATCCGGGATCTTTCAGATAGCTCCGCTCAGGTCGGAGGGAGCTGGGGCTTTTTTTTCCGCCGATCTGTCTGACCTGGGGGCTTTTTCGCTCAGCTGAAGCTGAGGAGGAGGGGGAGAGACCCTGAGGGCCTAAGGCTTTCTAATATCAGCCTAAAGGTAGGGTCCCCAAATCAAAATAAATTTCCACACAGGGTTGTTGTGAGCTTCAAATGAGATATGTGTAAATCATTCGACTTAGTGCCTGACATATACTAAATGCCACATAAATTCTTCATGTTGTTGTTATACCTGACTTTATTTTAGTTTTCTCAACTGTAAAATGGGGTGCCTTATAGGTCATGCTGCAGGGTAATAGGGGAAAAGTAATCCATTAGTTTGCTGTAGCAAACTAATCAGAGTGATGGTTTTATTTTGTTTTTTAAATTATAACAGTATTTTATTATTTTCCAGTTACATGTAGAGACTTTTCAACATTTGTTTTTATAAGATTTTTAGTTTCAAATTTTTTTCCCACCCTCCCCTCCCTCACCCCTCCCCAAGAGAGCAAGTAATCTGATATAGGTTATGTAAAGATTGGAATGATGCCACCTGCTGGAGATTGCAGAATGCTCCACCATGAGGAGAAGGCATCTGAGGGCAAGACATGTGGCTCTTTGGCATCAGGAAGTGATGTTTGCTTGTGGGAGGAAGAGGGGGCAAGGCTGGTGCTCTCACTCTCTTTCGTCAGGACTCTGGTTGACAGTGGAGGGAGGAATGCTCTCTCCCTTTAATAGATAGATGATTCTACACCTTTTTCTCTCTCTCTTTAACAAATTCTTATTCTCCTTAATAAATGCTTAAAAGTCTAACTCTTGCTAAAGGTTATAATTTATTGTCGACCACTCATTAGATATTTTAGAGAGACTAACTAGAATTTTAGCCCCTTACAGTTATATATGTACAATCACATTAAACATATTTCTGCATTAGTCTTGCTGTGAAAGAAGAATCAGAGCAAAAAGGAAAAGCCTCAAAAAAGAAAAACAACAGCACCAAAAACAAAAGATATAGTATGGTTCAATCTGCATCCATATTCCACAGTTCTTTTTTCTGGATTGGGAGAGCCTTTTCCATCATGAGTCCTTTGGAACTATCTTGTACCGTTGTATTGCTGAGAAGAATTAAATCTATCACAGTTGATCAACACATAATGTTGATAATACTGTGTACAATGTTCTCCTGGTTCTGCTCAAGGGTGATGATTTTAGATGCATAAAATGCATAGATTACAAAGGGAACCAATTACATGGAATTAGCATTAGCAAAATCCTGAAAATAAAACAAACAATAAAAACCATCCATAATTTCAAACCCCAGAGTAAGAAGTTCTACTCTAGGGTCATGCTAAGGATCAGGTCATTAATTCCTATATAGTTCAATTCTCAAATACTCCCACTGCATTTCTCCCAGTGATCTGTAAAGTGTCTTTGTTGCTGTTCAGTCATTTCAGTTGTGTCCAACTCTTCATTACCTCATTTAGGGTTTTCTTAGCAAAGGTACTAGAGTCATTTGCCATTTCCTTCTACAGCTCATTTTACAAATGAGGAAACTGATAAAAAGAGGCTTAAATGATTTGTCCAGGGTCATGTAGCTAGTAAATGTCTGAGACCAGATTTGAACTCAAGAACATTAGTCTTCCTGATTTCAGGCCTGGCATTCTTTTCACTGTCCCATCTAGCTACCCCTATCTGTAAATTGGCATGGGCTTTTAGCAATTATTCTAAAAACTGGCATTTAACCTCAGGCTTTGTAAAACAATTGAAATCAATTTTATTTCCATTAAAGAATGGATTGACTTAACTACGGTTTTAAGTGCAGTGACTAACATATAATGGTTTCTTAATGAATGCTTGTTTGACAGTTATTTTTTTTCCCCACTTAAAATACTGATGTGTCCCAGAAAAAAAAAAAAAAGATGAATCCCAATGTTAAGTTTTTCAACAAGTACATGTTAAAATGATTTTTTTCCATCTGGTGAATCTAGCTCACAAAGAATTTGTGAGGAGAAAGAAGACAGAAATATATGCATATGTTAATACACTTTAAGAGTATTTTATTAGGATGGCACTGAGAAATTAAATATATTCAAAGTACAAGACATGTAAGAAATGTGTCTGTATATTATAAAACCTCAATAATTTACCAATATCTTCATGTTGGGATACAATATTTTAGCTTTAGGAAAAGACAACAATGAACACTAAAATCTAAGGTTATATTTGGAAAATGAATTTTACAGCAACTGCTCTATCATATGCTAACAAGCTTAACATTTTAAACTAGGGGAATTTTGAGTGTGTAATAAGCTGAAATATAAATTTACATTCCTTTTTTGTTATTTCAAAGCAAGTATAACATAGTAAAAGAACACTAGTAGCCAAACAGTTTACTGTATTTTTAGTATGGCCTATTTTACCAATCTTTAATTCAATTTGATTTAACACAAAATTCTTAAGTATTTATAGTTATTTTTAACTTTCTACGTTCATTTACTCATTTTGTATTATGTTGTCATGACTGCCTAGATTTTGATGACTTTTTAAGCACATTTTGTTGTTTAAAATGTAGCTAGCTTTATAGGTAATGAATAAGTTCATTTGGAACCCAGGAAATGTTGGCAGCAAATTGAATATAAAGTTTATTTTCCCCCATAAAATCATATGTAAAAATGCATTAACTAACTATAAAATATAAGGCAAAGACAATTATAATGCTGTGATAGACCTCACATTTATATTTTGTTAAGATAAGAAAATTTTTATAATTTGATTAGGAAAACATCATAATAAAAGGTTTTTATACTATGGAACATATGATAGAATATTATTCTATTTAAAAAGAATACATTTATTCTTTGTTTTCTATTGAATCATTACATAGTGGACACAAATCATTCTTGGAGTCAAGAAGATATGGATTCAAATTCTGCCTCTGAAATTTATTGCTTAGTAAGAAGGGGAACATATCATGTTTGGGAGTCATTTGTAAATTTATTTTGAAATATTTATCAAATTCTTTAATTAATTGAAAATAATTAACTTGACTTAGGACCAATTTCCCAAATGAGTTGACACCCAGCACAATTTTACACTCTATTCATCTAAAATAGTTGCATACTAGGTGTTTCAAAATGTCCATTCATAAATTAAAGTTGAGGGGCAATGTGTTATGGTGGTGTCCTTTGTGTTGGGATGATTTGGCTTAAAGTTTTGCATCTGGCACATGGTATCTGCATGGGCTCAAACTCTCATTATTCCCAGACAAGTTCCTAAGATTCTGGGTTAATCAGCATTACCTGTCTGCATCTTTGGAAGGAGTTTCCACAATGGGAAGCATACTCCCAAAATCAGAGGTCTTAACTGAAGTAAATCAAAGTTTAAAATAAAAATTGGGAATGATAGTGGTGGTGGTGGCAGCAGTGATAATATTAATAATAATAAAAACTGTTGTTAGAAGTATAAGCATATTTACCTCAATGTTACACTACTCTTTTCCAGAAGTGTGTATCCCAAAGCATACAATTACACATCTATCTATCTATCTATCTATCTATCTATCTATCTATCTATCTATCTATCTATCTGTCTGTAATTATAGATAATATTCGCATGAGAACACTTTTATTGGTTACCATTGTTAGAGAGAAAGTGAGAAAGAAAAAGAAGAGCGAAGGTAGAAGGAAGGAAGCTCACCTCAAAGACATTTTAATTTAAATTTTTCTTGCTGCTATTCAGTCATTTTCCATTATTCCAACTCTTTGTGACCTCATTTGGATTTTTACTGGGAACGATTTTTTTTCAGTTTGATATTTCCTTCTCCAGATCATTTTGCAGATGAGAAAACTGAAGTAAACAAAATTAAGTGACTTGCCCAGGATCACATAGCTATTAAGTGTCTGATGTCAGATTTGATTTCAGGAAGAGAAGTCTTCCTGACTGAAGACCAGCACTTTATCTGGCCATCTAGGTGTCCCCTTTAATTTAATTGGAGAAGAAAACACAAAAGATGGAACCTTAAAGGGGTATGGGCAAGTACCAAAGGTACCCTGGTCATGATCATGATGTCAAACTCCAGTAAAGTGTAGCTTTATTAATTTTCCAGCTCTGGGTACTAAATAGTAAAAAGGAGGATTAGAAAGACCCAGATCATCTAGGAAAGGGTAATTAGGCATATTACCAGACTGAAAATCATACTATTCAAAATTTGGTTTATGCTATTGGAAAAGGTAATCCGGACATTTAAAGGACTTTTATGCAGAAGCTAGATTAATCATACTGCTCTTGACTCCCGAGGGCATAACTAGGGACAACTAGTGGAAGTTATTGAGGAAGAAAAGTCAACTAAATATAAGGGAAGTCTAGGGTCAGATAGTGGGCACAGTGGATAAAGAAACAGCCCTGGATTCAGAAGGACCTGAGTTCAAATATGGCCACAGACACTTGACACTCACTAGCTGTGTGACCTTGGGCAAGTCATTTAACCCTCATTGCCCCATAGAAAAAATTAAAAAATAAATATGAGAAAACTGCCAAAGAATTAGAAGGATGCCAGGTATAATGAGTCTTAGGAGATAGTGTTATCTATTCTGGGAAGTCTGCTTCAAGTGGAAGTTAGATGACCACTTGTCAAGGATGTTATTAATGAATTCATGCTCCTGAGGAATTAGGGATACTAACATCAGTGGGATCATTGTTGCATCAAAGTTTACTATAAAAGTAAATTTTAATGATCCTCTTCCTCATTGTTGTTTACTTTTTTTCAGTCATGTCCCGTGCTTTCTGACTCCCCAGGCTGACCTTTTAGCCACTACATCACCGGCTGGAATATAGATATACATACTCATTCTCTCTCTCTCTCTTTCTCTCTCTCTCTCTCACACACACACACACACACACACACACACACACGAGTTTAGATACGTATAGACATAGACAGATGTGTATGTACATGTATGGGAGTGTATTGTATGACTGCATACATATGTTTGCATTGTATGGGTATAGTGTATATACCTTTGTGTATATTTGCATGCAAATATGTGTATATGCATATGATGTACTTTATATTACATGCATACACATAATATATACATGTATATGCTTATATACATGTGTACACGTGCACATATATACCCCTATATGTACATATATACATGAATATATACCTATATCTATACACACCCATGTCCATCTACATGTATATGTAAGTATAGGCACACAAATAAAAAAAGAGTTCTGTGAATTCATCAGTGTTGACTTGAGCTCTGAGTTAGATAACTAGATATAGGGATTTTGAATGCGTGTCTTTCTAGACAATTACTAACAAACAGAGGAACCCAGAAAGTATTTCAAAAATGGTATATGAACTGGTCTTTCTTTAGTCTTCTTGCATGAGCATATATTCTATATGTGTATATGTATATATGTGTGTGTATACATTATATGTATATACATATTATGTATATGTATATGTGTATATAGACAAATGTGGTGTGATTGATTCTGTAAGTCATTTGTGCTTCAAAGGAACATAAATCTCAAAACTGGAAGGAAGGTAAGGGTCTTAATTAGTATATATGTGTTATTATACAGAATATAGGGGAATCCTACAGTAATTTTTGCAGTAGCTAAAATTTCAACTGATTTTCAAACATCTCAAATTAGATATTCAAAATCAATAACACAATTCCTATGAGGACAGAATTCTTGGGAACACATAGTCAAAATTTGCATGTGACTTTACTGTTTATTGTAGACAAATGCCAAGATTAATTTTCAGTGATCAAGTAATTTACTGGAAATTCAGTCCTCAGCTCAACTGGCATCCAATCATAGTCTCAGTGTTATCCTGGCTCAAATAGCTAAAAACTCGCCTTTAGAAAAGAGCAATTTCTTGGCTCCTTTTTGCATGGAGATGAACATACTCTTGGCTTTTGAAATCTTTCTGATAACATTTTGGCCATCCTAATCTATTTAAAGTTGTTTTTAGATCAAGATCAATATAGCTTTTTAGTTAATTTTTACCCATGATGTAAATAATCATTGCATTTTACATTGAGCTTGGCAAATTTCAGTGTTCATGTTATGTAATTATTCTGTATAAACAAAAATAACTGTTACCCCTTTTACTTGGAGTTACCAAATTTTACTATTTGGGGGAAATTATCTAAATATAGCTGTCTAAAGATGATAAATCTTTTATTAAAATATACATTTCTCCCAACTTGAAACCAATGATATTCATTCATATTGGCAGTACTTAGCTATATAGTAAATAGAAATACTTTGAATGGCTATAGATGTTAATTTCTGAACATGGGAAACAACTCTTTCCTTGAAAAGTTTCAAACTAATGCACAAATAAATGTTTATTGACTTGAGTGGATAATAATTTTCGACCAGAAATTTCTTAAAAGCCAATCAATAGTGTTGTATGAAAATAATAGTTATATTCTTTGCATTAGTCCAAGCTCCAGAATCTTCATTCCTGTAGAATAATGATGCATAAGAAAACACATTTAAAAGTCTATAAACCTGGGGCAACTAGATGGAGCAGTGGATAGAGCACCGGCCCTGGAGTCAGGAGTACCTGAGTTCAAATCCAGCCTCAGACACTTAATACTTACTAGCTGTGTGACCCTGGGCAAGTCACTTAACCCCCATTGCCTCACTAAAAAAAAAAAAAGTCTATAAACTTGCTACTTGGCAATGTTCTAAAAACTATCAGCATAGCCTTCTGAAATTTCTAAAACAAACAAACAAACAAACAAACGTCTTCTCTAGCTTCATTTTTCTGTAAAGAGAACACATGGTAAAACAAATATGTTAAGGCAAGTTGTAACCTATGACTTGACATATTTGTCTGATCTATCTAAGCAGAGTCATTACAGATCATTGGAGTGCAAATTGGGTAGATAAATGTATCTCTCATCTGATAGCTTTAATTCCTTTTTTAATACATGCAAAAGGTAGGTATCTGACCATCACCTGGGAACTTGATGAAATTATTTACATGGAAACGAAGATGAGTCTTGCCATGATGTGGTGAGGAGAAGATTAGCCAAAAAGTCAGGAAGACTTAGTCTCTAAGGCTATAATTTGCATCACACTTTTGATCTTCATTGAGAAGGAGGATTTATTTTCTCGGAACACACTACAGAGATGGAGTCACAAGTCTGAAGAAACAGGAAAGAAATAGAAGAGATGTAAGGAAGATTGATTTTCATTGAAAGTATATTTTCTATAATGCATAAACTCTTAACAAACCATCTGGCAAAGAAGACTGAGAATACTTCCTATTGCAGATTATATCAGGTTCAAAAAATTAAAGTGATAAATGATCTTGACCAAATCAAAATCACTCTTTAAGCCAAACCAATAAATCTTCAAACACAGAAGTTTTACCTGGAGCTATTCATCAGGAAGCAGAAAGGCTAGATTTGTAGAAATTGTAGAAAATATATCAAAAGAACAAACTCTGGAAATTGTGAAGGGTCAAAAGCATTCAAATACAAATAAAATTCAACTATGTATACAAGTTATTTTTAAGTATCTATGTTAAAGTGTTAAATACTGAATGCATGGCTTGTGACATGATGCACTTATTACACATTTTTTTTCATTTATTCATTTGCCATTTATTTATAGAATACAGTTTTATATTTTAAAGAACAAATGATTAAGGAAATGGGAAGGAAAACAGAGTAAAGAGACACATTTGTAAATAATTCCTAGGTTTATATTCTGCTTACCTGTCATTTTCTTCCCCTTTTTCCACCGCTTAGTAACCTCTATTCAATTCTACTGCCCAATGAAAAGCTTAGTAGCCATTGCCTATAGAACTACAGGTCTCTCTTCATCCTTAGTTAATTATTTTTATTAGCTGGATTATATATATATATATTTTTTCTGTTCCTTGATTCCTACCCTTATATTAGGTAATTTCAATATACATATTGATTCTCCCTCTAATAACCTAAACTTTTCAATTCTTCAACCTGCTCATCTGCCATGACCTACTCTTCTAAACAAACTCAGACACTCAAAATGTTCATATATTTGATCTTGCTATCATCCACAAATGTATCAGTGCTCCATTCAATAATTCTGAAATTCCATTATCTGACCATAATCTATTCACATCATTTCTCCTTCGGTCTTCATTTACACAATCCCACTTTTCATCTGTACTGTAACTGCTAATCCTTGCACCTTTCAATTCTCTACTAGGCCATCTCCTTGTACTAGCAATTCTCTCTTTCTTTTTTTTCATCTTGAATCTTTGGTAAACCAATTCAACTTTATACTCTCCTCTTTTGAATCTCTAGTGTTTTTTATCATAGTAAGGATTATGCCCAGTTAAACCCCAATCTTGGATCACATCTACCATCCATCATCTACACACATGCTGATTAACAAAAGTGGAGAAAATCATGAAATCATTCTGGCTGGATTTACTACAAATTTATGTTACCTGACCTCAACTGGTCCCTCAATATCCTACTATACATCCTTATCAACTCATTATCCCACTCTACAGAGCAGATTTTCCAAGTCTTTTTTCCCCTTCCACAAACTCCTATGGTTACCCTTATCCAAACTCTATTAGGTGAAACTTGTCTTAGGTTTTAAAGAAGAAAAAAAGTATAGTCATTCACTGTGAACCACCTTTCCTCTTCCTCATCAGTTATCACTCAAGTACCTTTGGCCTTTTACTCTTTGGTCACCCCTGCCTGTTTCACAGACTGAAGTGGCCTTACTTTTTATTGTTTTGTTTTTTTTTTCTTTTGCAGGGCAGTGAGGATTAAGTGACTTGCCCAGGGTCACACAGCTAGTAAGTGTCTAGTGTCTGAGGTCAGATTTGAACTCAGGTCCTTCTGAGCTTTGTCCACTCTACCACCTAGCTGTTCCCTACTGCTTCTACTTGTATAAGTGATCTTGTTGCTTCCCATCTCCTCCAACAACCTGCCTACTTTGTAATCTTCAATCTTTCATTATTTTCAGTCTCTGTCTCTGTCTCTATCTCGCTAGTGCCTACTTTCCTACTACCAACAAACATACCTATGTCTCTCTTAACCTGAAAAACATCCCTTACATGAACCTTCCATCTCTGCTATCTATTGTCCTCTATATCTCTTCTGCCCTTTATAACTAAACCCCTTACAAAGGTCATCTACAACAGATGCCTCCACTTTCTCTCTTCTTTCTCTCTTCTTATTCTTTTCCAATCTGCCTTCTTACTTTATCATTTGACCAAACTGTTATCTCTAAAGTTATTAAATATCTCTTATTTGCCAGATACAACAGACTTTTAGATATCCTCATTCTTTTTGACCTTTCTGTGCCCTTGGGCACATCTACCTGGATGATCTCTTTTTCCTCCTCATTATCTGTACCCTTTGTTGGATTTTCCTCCAGAAACTAGAATCTCTAACCATAGCTGCCAATCAGGGTACTTATCCTAGGACTTCTTCTCTTCTCCATATATAACAATTTTACTTGATCAGCAACCAAGGATCTGATCTTCCTCTCTAGACTACTGATTCTCATTCCTGCCTTTTCTTCTCCAAACTCTCTAAGGATTTCTAATCTTACATCTTCAATAGGTTTTTTAGACCTCTCAAACTGTATATCCAGTAGACATGTAAAAAGAGAACTCATTATCTTTCCCCCTTATCTCTTCTCTCTGCCCAGACACATCCTTCCTATTATTTTAGAAGACAATACTATGTGCCCAGTCCTTGGTCAAGAACCAAAATGTCATCCTGGATTCTTCATTCTCTCTTAATACTATATGGAATATATTCCTGAGGTCAATTGATTTCAACTTTGAAGCATCTCTCAACATACTCTTTTCTCTTGCCTCACATTACAATCTAGTAAGGCACTTAGCACCTCACATCTG
Source organism: Dromiciops gliroides (assembly GCF_019393635.1). NCBI lineage: Eukaryota > Metazoa > Chordata > Mammalia > Microbiotheria > Microbiotheriidae > Dromiciops > Dromiciops gliroides. The sequence goes on along the minus strand of NC_057866.1, from coordinate 213,595,528 downwards.
GGTTATTGCAATGGCCTGTAGGGGTACTTGTATATTTCCTGTCTCCCCCAGTTAAATCCATCCTCTATCAGCCAATAAACCAACTTTCCTCTACCTCTCTAACTACTGGCCACTGTTAAAAGAGAAATTTTGAGAGACAAAATTCAAAACATAATCCAGTTATCAGCAACGCTATCAATTGTCAATAAACAGGGTCAATGGATCACAATTACCAAAGACCCTCAGTGAGGTCTGGCAGGTTCTTTTATAATGATAAATAAGATGACAGAGTAGAATCTTGAGCAGCAAAAGTATGTCTTCGTCTGAGATTATTCCAAAATACTCAACTCTTATCTATGGTCTTTGTCTATTTAAGCTCTTAACTGCCCTAATAATAATAAAGTCTTAGAAATATATATATATATGTATGTATGTATATATATATATATATATATGTATATACATATGTATATAGATGTCTTCTTCTGAGATTATTCCAAAATACTCAACTCTTATTCATGTTCTTTGTCTAACTGCCCTAATAATAATAAAGTTATTATAAATATATATAATATAAAGCATATTAATATCTATCTAATCTTCCCAGGTAGTAATTTAAACAGTTTCATTTGATTGAGTCCCTTATGATCACTTTTTCACATTTACATTTTTAGGTTTCTCTTGAGTCTTGTGTTTAAATGTAAAATTTTCTGTTCAGTTCTGTTCTTTTCATCAGGAATATTTTGAAATACTCTATTTCATTGAATATTATGTTTTTCTCCTGGAGAATCATACTCTTTTTGGCTGGGTTGTTATTCTTGGTTATAATCTTTTGGTGGTACTCTGCCTTCTGGAATATCACATTCCAAGTCCACCTCTCCTTTAAGAGGAAACTACTAAATCTTATGTGGTTCCATAGCATTTGGATTGTTTCTTTCTGACTGCTTAAAATATTTTGCCCTTTACACAGGAGCTCTGGAATCTGCCTATAATATTCCTTTTTATTTTCATTTGGGGATTCATTTGTTTTCATTTGTTGGATTCATTCAATTCCTATTTTTCCCTCTAGAGCTAAGATATTGGGAAAATTGTATTTTTTTTCCATAAGGTCTTGAAATATTACGTCTAGGCTCTTTTTGTTGCTGTTGTTCGTGGATTTCAATATTGGCAGTCCAGTAATTTCAAAATTATCTCTTTTCAATCTATATTCTAGGCCAGGCTTTTTTTCTACTGAGATATTTATTTTTCATTAAGAAAAAATGTAATTTTATTTGGTTGAATTGAGTTAGTCTCTTCTCACCCTCAACCCACTCCAACCTACCCCTTCCAAAAGTAACAGTTTGGCATATATTATCACACTCAATTAGTTTAGTTAGTATTACAACTTTGAGATCCTGCATGATTTATTCTTAACCCTAGTCTTTAAGTCTTCTTACTACCCATATATGACTTCATATCTGTTCTTTTAAAAAAACGTTTCCACTTCATAACTATTTTATTTTTTCCAATTACATGTAAAGATAGTATTCAAGATTCATTTTTATAAAATTTTCAGTTCCAAATTTGTCTCCTTCTTTCCTTTGCCCCTTCTGCCCAAGACAGGAAGCAATCTTATATAGGTTATACATGTGCAGTCATGGTAATATATTTCTACATTATTCTTGTTATGAAAGAAGAATCAGAACAAGAGAGAAAAAATACAAGAAAGAAAAAAATCTTATGCTTCAATATGCATTCAGACTCAATAGTTCTTTCTCTGGATGTGGATAGCATTTTCCATCATAACTCTGTTGGAATTGTCTTGGATCATCATATTGCTGAGAACAGAAAAGTCTATCAAATTGTTCACCATACAATGGTATTCTTATGCACATTGTACTCCTTGTTTTGCTCATTTCACTTAGCGTTAATTCACGTAAGTCCTTCCAATTGTTGTTTTTTTCTGAAATCTGCATATTTCCCATTTCTTATAATACATTATATTCATATACAACAATTCATTGTCTTTCCCCAGGGGATGGGTATCCCCTCAATTTCCAATTCATTCCCACCACAAAAAAATAGCTGCTATAAATATTTTTGTACATAGTCCTTTTCTCTTTTTTATGATCTCTTTGGAATAGAAACCTAGTAGTTTTACTACTGGATAAAAGAGTGTGCACAGTTTTATAGCTCTTTGGGAATAGCCAATATGATGGGTGTGAGATGATACCCCGGAGTTATTTTAATTATCAATTCTCTAATCAAATGATTTATAATGTTTTTTCCATATGACTATGGATGGCTTTAATTTCTTCATCAGATGAGATATTTCACATTTTCTCTTTTTCCTCCACTTAAATTTGATTTATTGTTTCCTGATATTTCATTGAGTCATTAACTGCCACTTGCTTAATTTTAATTTTTAAGGAATGATTTTTTTCAGAGAGATACTGACATTTTATTCCCCGATTTGGTTAATTCTCCTTTTTATGGATTTTTTCTTTAATGATTTTTGTGCCTCTTATTATTAGGGCAATTCAGTTTTTTTAAAGTGTTATATATCTCACCTCTTTTACTGAGGAATTAATACACTTTTCATAATTTATTTACATCACTCTCATTTCTTTTCTCATTTTTTTCTTCTACTATCCTTATTTCTTTAATTCTTCTAGGAATTCTTCCTGCCCTTACATTCAATTAACATTGTCTTTTAAGCACTTTTGTAGCTAGTTTTAGTTGGTAGTTTTCTTATGGATTATCATCTTGGCCTTTCCTAACACCATTGTAGATTTTTATAGTCAAGTTATTTTTCTGTTGTTTGCTCATGTTTCCAGACTATTTTTTTTTATTTTAACTAAACTTGAGTTTGCCCACCTGAGAGTATAGAGGTACTCTGCCATGCTATAGGACAGTAAAAGGTCTCCTGAGATTTTTTTTATTAATCAGTTGCCTGATCCCTTTACTGTCTCTCAGTTGAGAACTCCAAATTTGCTATGGAGGCTGCCTCCAATACCCACCACTGGTTCCCCCACCATGCTGAAGACATGAATCTACCCTAGTGTTATAGACCATCCCTGAAAACCTCCTAATTTGTCTTAGACTGTAATACTGTCTCCCTCTGCCTTTTTTCCCTTTGCTACTCTAATATTGTTTTGAAAAATTATTTTAAGGTTGTTTGGAAGGGAATTTTGGGAGGCTTCAGCTGCATCATTGATTGTATTATACCATTTTATCTCTAACCCCTGAAGAACCCTACTCCCTGTTCATTTTAGTGTCCTTCCTCTGTTATTTGTTTTTTATTAATCCTGTATGTAGCTTGCTTTGTATATATTTGCATGATGTCTCCCCCATTAGATTTTTGTTTTGTTTTGTTTTGTTTTTGCAGGGCAATGAGGGTTAAGTGACTTGAGCAGGGTCACACAGCTAGTAAGTGTCAAGTGTCTGAGATCAGAGTTGAACTCAGGTCCTCCTGAATCCAGGGCTGGTGCTTTATCCACTGTGCCACCTAGCTGCCCCCTCCCCATTAGATTTTAAGTTCCTTGAGAGAATGGAGTCTCTTGTACCTCTTTTTGTATCCTTAACTCTTAGAACAGTTTCTGTTATATAGTTTGAGCTTAATGAATAGTCAGTATTTTATTTGCTACTGGATTCTAAAAGGCTATACTTATTATATGCAGACATATTTTGCTTTGTACTTCACAAAGACATTTACTTTTGAATGTACCTCAAATAATTATCATACCCAAGGCAGCCAGATTGAATAGAAGTCAAAGTAACTAGATACCTTAGACACACATATTTTCATTCATTCTTGTCATTCAACATCTACCTTCACCTCCCATAGTAACTTCCACATCTCCTCCTTATACATTCTCTAGCTCTTGTTTTAAGAACTGGAGTCTGGTCAATACAAACATACTTCTGGGGAAAAAAAAATGTCAATTGATTGCTCTCTCATTTTATTACCTATTCCATTCACTTCCCTGTTGAAAACACCCTTTACTGTTTTCCATTCTCCTATATGTATTGCATCCTTTTATTATAAATCAAACTCCTTGAGGGCAGGGACATTTTTCTTTTTTCTTTTTAATTGCCATCTCCTAGCATGGTTCTTGGTTCAAAAAAAAATTAATAACGTGTTTCCATTGAAACATGCATCAATATGTAACCTTCATTCTCAGATGTCAATTAATTTACCAAGGATTAAGTAACAAAAAAGTCATATATTTTTTTCTGACTACATATACAGAAGACCTTCCATACTACCCTATCCTTTATGGACCTATGTTTTTATTTCAGTATTTATAACACTGAAGATCACCACTTTGTCCTCAGGCACTATACTTAGAAATATAAAATAATACAATACTAATTCACTAAATATAATTTTACACTCTATAATATAATTTTAGATGTGTAATATTAAGAAGCTATTGAAAAAAAATGTAATTACCCATAACCAGTAGCATGATAAAGGCTTTAGTGGCACAGCTAGGTAGTGAAGTGGAAAGAGTGCCAGAAATGGAATCAGGCAAGCTCAGCTTTCTGTGTTCAAACCTGGCCTCAGACACTTATTATCTATGTGACCCTGGGCAAGTCATTTAACCCAGTTTACCCCAGTCTTCTCACTGGTAAAGCGATCTGGAGAAAGAACTGGCCAACCACTCCACTATCTTTGACAAGAAAACCCCAAATGTCATCATGAAAAGTCAAACATGACTGCAAATGACTGAACAATAACAAAAGAAGTATTGTTAATAAAATCAAACCTGCCACTCAAGTTTCTGCATTATCAAAGGTAAAATATTTTTCAGAAATTTGAATGACTCTATTTTCCTATTAAAATAAAAATCGCCCACTTTCCAATCAATACAAGCTGCAGAATACTTGATGATAATGTAATGGGAAAGAGAAGTTTCTCAGTAAAAGCACTTTGCACTGAATGAATCACAGGTCCAAACCTGTAGAGCATTCTACCCTAAAGAAAAAAAAAAGAAAATTAAATTATTATCCCCAATAATTATATTTACTTCATCACAAAATATAAAACTTAGAAAAAGACCCCCCAAATTGGACTGCTGAATATGTTTTGAAAATACTTTAAGGAAAAATATATTTGCTTACATACATACATACATACACAAATTGCTAATGGAAGTCCCCTTATCATTCACAGAAATTCAAGTCCTTTGCAGGATCTACACAATTTTTTGGAGGAAGAGATTCTGTACAGCTCATGAAACTTCCATATGACAATGAGCCATAAATTAGAGACATTTCATTTTTGCAAAACTCTCTTGTGCTCATTGCACATTGATAACTCAGCATGAGCATAATTCAGAACCTTTTCATTCTTGCTAAAACTCTATGAATAAATATTAAGAATTGAGAAATTGATGAAACATCATATTTACCTTGTTTCTCAAGGGGGGAAATGAGAAAGTGAAAAGGGGAAAAATGTTTTCTTTTCATCTGATTTTTCTACCCAGAATAAAAGGCGGGAGGGTGTTTTATTCAGCTTTTATTTTTTTTCATGGTTCAGGCATCTTAATGCCAAAAACTGAACATGGGTAAGTTTTCAGTCTGCATAAAATATTTTGCTTTATTGAACTAAGTCTATTAAATTTTTAAATCACTTTTCTTTCCTGTGTTTTGAAGAATAAGAGGGAAAAAATTATAAAAATGTTTGTGTCTAAAAGATTGAAAAACTAGAATGGTATTTTTAGTATTTTGTGTCAAAAGAAAAAGAACAAGGAACTAATTGGAGTTTCTCCTTTATTCATGCACATATCAATACCAATTAATGAATGCAAAATAATGCATGCCTTGCCCATTTCCAAAATAGCAGGAAGCTAGGTGAGCTAAAAAGCCTTACCCTGGTACCTAGTGGACGATATCTTTTAGGTGTTCATGTTTCCTTTTGTATTCGGCACTGAATTTTAATTTTGTAATGAGATACAAAAATATTTTCCATTAAATACAGTAGAAACAATTAGAAATGTAAGGATTTTTAGATCACCAATTACTAGAGAACCAGTTTTGAAGTGAGGAAGAACAGGGTTCCAGTCGTACTTCTGATGCATACTGATTGTGTGACTCTGAAGAAGTTGATCAACCTCTCAATGCCTCAAGCAACTCTTTAATTTATAAATTATATTTATATTTATATTGAATTATATTGAATTTATAAATTGCAGAGTAGCTCTGCATCAATAGAGGAAGTGTCTTCGGAATGGGTCTTGCTTCATTCAAGAAATTAAAGGACTGAGGTCCCTCAGCCCTTGAAATGACAAGGACAGAAAGAACTCATGAATAGAAGTAGAGAAGTATATTTATAACTATATATAGATATAAATAAATATATATGTATACATGCAAATATAGAAACAAACCTATATACATATATGTATACATGCATATATATTAAATATTCATATTTTTATAGTTGTTTATATGCATATGTACACAAATGTTATATGTGTATATACCTATGTATATACATATTCATATATACATAGTTGTATATATCCATATATAAATATTTGTGTCTAATGGTAGCCATCTCAAGCTGGGGAGAGTGAAAAAAAAAGAGGAACAAAGAAATTGACATGATAACTATTATACATTATTAATTTTTATTTTTTTTTTTTGCAGGGCAATGAGGGTTAAGTGACTTGCCCAGGGTCACATAGCTACTAAGTGTCAAGTGTCTGAGACTGAATTTGAACTCAAGTTTTCCTGAATCCTGGACCCATGCTTCACCCACTGTCCCACCTAGCCTCCCTAATACATTTTAAAGATATAGCAAGTTGTACATAATAGATTTTCAGTTTCAAGTGAAATCATTTTTTTCAATATATTATGTTATGGAAATGCTTTTTATTGCATAAAAAATTAAATAATTAATAATTAAAAGAAAAATGGCAGAGGCACCTGATAAAACCTTAACTATGGAATAAAATAATGTATTTTTCAATTCTCTTTACAATGATCAGTTATAAAACATTTGTTATGTAGCCACAAGAGATGGGTGTTTTTGACTTTAGGCCTGGCCTTCTATTCACTATTTCACCTAGCTGCCATGCCTAGCAAACTGTAGGCACTTAACAAATATTTATTGAATTGAATGTAAGTAAACTAAAGGAGAAACTGTGAGGTTCCTTCCAGTTTCTTTTGCTGATTTATTATTTACTTATTTTTAATATTTTGTAAAATTTTAATTTCCAAATTGTCTTTCTCTTATCCATTCCAGCCTGTCCACTGAGAAGGCAAACAATATCATATCAGTGATACCTGCTAATTCATACAAAATATGTTTTTATATTAATTATATCACAAAAAGCAAAAAAAAAAAACATTTTAAAAAAAATCTATGCTCCAATTTGCACTCCTCATGATTCCTCCCCACCTAGGGAGTGGATTGAATTTTTCACCCTGAGTCCTTTGGAATATTCTTGGGTCATTGTAGCTAAGTTGTTCACAGTTGATCATCATTAAAATGTTGCTCTTAATGTGTAAAATGACCTCCTGGATCTATTCATTTTATTTTGTAACACTTCATATAGGTCTTCCCATTTTTTTTAAACCATCACCTTCATCATTCCATATAACACAATAGTACTCCATCACAATCACATAACACAATTTGTTCAACCATTAACTTGCTTCTGGACAATCCCTCAATTTACAATTTTTGCAACCACAATAGTACTCCATCACGATCACATAACACAATTTGTTCAACCAATATTTTTATCCCTAATCTTTCCTTTGATCTTTTTAAGACAGTGACCTAGTAGTGCTATTGCTAGGTCAAGGAGGATGCATAGTTTTGTTTTGGTTTGTTTTGTTTTACCTTTGGGCACAGTTCCAAATAATTGTTGTCCAAATTGGATGGAAGGAGTTTTATCAGTACCAGATCTCAAATTGTACATAAAAGCAATAATCATTAAAGCAATTTAATACTATTTAAAAAAGGAGAGAAGTTGATCATTGGGACAGGTTTGGTATATCATTATAGTGGAGATATGCAAGAATTCATCATTACTGGACTATAATATCTGGACTTTCTACCTGCTTCAATTTCCTTCCTGTTCCAATCCATTCTCAACTCAGTTGTTAAATTGATTTGATAAAAGCCCAGTTCTGATCATGACAACACCTCCCCAACCCTTGATAATTTCCAGTGACTGACTGCATATTGTCTCTAGGATAAAATGAAGTTATCTTCTCTTCAGTTTCCAACGCCCTTTATGACTTGGCCTGTTCTGAAAGGTAGACTATTCCTTCCTCTCCTAATTTACCTATGGTATCACCTCTTATGTCTCAATCATGTCCCCATTTTGACCCTATTTTAGTATAAGGTGTAAGATGTTGGTCTATGCCTAATTTCTGCCATACTATCTTCCAGTTTTCCCAGCAGTTTTTGTCAAATACTGAGTTCCTATCCCAGAAGCTGGAGTCTTTGGGTTTATCAAACACTACATTACTAATGCCATTTACTACTGTCCCCTGTGCCTAGCCTATTCCATTGATCCTCCACTCTATTTCTTAGCCAGTAGCAGATAGTTTTGATGACTGCTGCTTTATAGTAAAGGTCCAGGTTTGGTACAGCTAACCCACCTTCCTGTGCATTTTTTTTTCATTATTTTCCTTGATATTCCCTTGACTTTTTGTTTTTCCAGATGAATTTTGTTATTATTTTTATAGCTCTATAAAATAATTTTTAGGTAGTCTGATTGGTATGGTGCTGAATAGGTAAATTAATTTAGGTAGACTTGTCATTTTTACTATATTAGCTCTGCCTATCCATGATCAATTGATATCTTTCCAATTATTTAGAACTGATTTGATTTGTGTGAAAAGTGTTTGGTAATCATGTTCATAGAGTTTCTGGGTTTGTCTTGGCAAGTAGACTCCCAAGTATTTTATATTACCTACCATTACTTTAGATGGAATTTCTTTTTCTATCTCTTGCTGCTGGACTTTGTTGGTCATGTATAGAAATGCTGATGATTTATGTGGATTTATTTAATATCCTGCTGCTTTCCTAAAGTTGTTAATTGTTTCAAGTAATTTTTGAGTTGATTCTCGAGGATTCCTTAAGTATACCATCTTATCATCTGCAAAGAGTGATAGTTTTGTTTCCTCCTTGCCTATTCTAATTCCTTTAATTCCTTTTTCTTCTCTGATTGCTAAAGCTAAAATTTCTAGTACAATATTAAATAATAGAGGTGATAATGGACATCCCTGTTTCATCCCTGATCTTATTGGGAAGGCCTCTAATTTATCTCCATTGCATATAATACTTGGTGATGGCTTTAGGTAGATACTGCTTATTATTTTAAGGAAAGCTCCACCTATTCCTAAGATCTCTAGTGTTTTTATGAGGAATGGGTGCTATACTTTGTCAAAAGCTTTCTCTGCATCTATTGAGATAATCATATGATTTTGGTTGGTTTTCTTATTGATGTGGTTGATTATGTTAATAGTTTTCCTAATGTTGAACCAGCCCTGCATTCCTGGTATAAATCCCACCTGGTCATAGTGTATTATCCTGGTGATCACTTGCTGTAATCTCCTTGCTAATATCTTATTTAATATTTTAGCATCAATCTTTCTCTGTTTTTTCTCTGGCTGTTTCTGCTATCACCACCATATTTGTATCATTTGTTAGAACTCCTTCTTCACATATTTTTCCAAATAATTTGTATAATATTGGAATTAATTGTTCTTTAAATGTTTGGTAAAATTCACCTGTAAACCCATCTGGCCCTGGGGATTCTGAGGGAGTTCATTAATGGTTTGTTCAATTTCTTTTTCTAATATGGATTTATTTAAGGATTTCAATTCCTCTTCAGTTAATCTGGGCAGTTTGTATTTTTGTAAATATTTATCCATTTCATTTAGATTGTCAAATTTATTGGCATACAGTTAGGCAAAATTCCTAATTATTGATTTAATTTCCACTTCATCGGTGGTAACAACACCCCTTTCATTTTTGATACTGGTAATTTGGTTTTCTTCTTTCTTCTTTTTAATCAAATTAACCAATATTTTATCTATTTTATTGTTTTTTCATGAAACCAGCTCTTAGTTTTATTGATTAACTCTATATTTATTTGCTTTCAATCTTATTAATTTCTCCTTTAATTTTCAGAATCTTTAGTGGAGATTTCTAATTTGTTCTTTTTCTAGCTTTTTAAGTTGCATGGCCAATTCATTAATCTCCTCTTTCTCTTTTTTATTCATGTAAGTAATTAGAGCTACAAATTTTCCCCTAAGCACTGCTTTAGCTGCATCCCATAGATTTTGGTATGTTGTCTCATTATTGTTATTCTCTTGGATATAGTTATTGATTGTTTCTATGATTTGTTGTTCTTAAGAATTAAATTATTTAGTTTCCAATTGATTTTCATTCTACTTTTCCCTGGCTCTTTCTTTTTTTCTTTTTTTTTTCTTTTTTTCTTTTTTTGGTGAGGCAATTGGGGTTAAGTGACTTGCCCAGGGTCACACAGCTACTAAGTGTTAAGTGTCTGAGGCCGGATTTGAACTCAGGTACTCCTGACTCCAGGACCGGTGCTCTATCCACTGTGCCACCTAGCTGCCCCCTCCCTGGCTCTTTCTTACATGTAATTTTTATTGCATCATGATCTGAGAAGGATATATTTACAATTTCTGCCTTTTTACATTTGACTATGATGTTTTTTGTGCCCTAATACATGGTCAATTTGTGAAAATGAGCCTTGAACTGCTGAGAAAAAGGTATATTCCTTTCTATCCCCATTCAATTTTCTCCAGACATCTATCATGTCTAACTTTTCTAGTAATGTAGTCACTTCTTTCACTTCTTTCTTATTTATTTTTCAGCTAGATTTATCTAATTCTGAGAGGGGGAGATTCAGATCCCCCATTAGTATAGTATTACAGTCTAATTCCTCTTGTAACTCATTTAACTTCTCCTCTAAGAATTTGGATGCTATTCCACTTGGTGCATACATATTTAATATTTATATTACTTCATTATCTATAGTACCTTTTGGCAAGATGTAGATTTCTTCCTTATATCTTTTAATGAGATCTATTTTTGCCTGTGCTTTGTCTGAGATAAGGATTACTAATCCTGATTTTTTCACTTTAGCTGAAGCATAATATATTCTGCTCTAGCCTTTTACCTTTACTTGGTGTGTATCTCTCTGCTTCAAAGGTGGTTCTTGTAAGCAGCATATTGTAGGATTCTGGTTTTTAATCCACTCTGCAATTTGCTTCCATTTTATAGTAGAGTTCATCCCATTCACATTCACAGTTATTATTACTGTCTATTCCCCTCCATTCTATTTACCCCCTTTGTACTTTTCCCCCCTTCTTTCACCCTATTCCTCCTCACCAAACTTTTCCTTCTTACCCCTGCCTCCCCCAATCTGCCCTCCCTTTTTATCACCCCCTCCCTTTTCTTTACCCTTTTCTCCCTTGCTTTTGCCATCCCTTCTATCAGTCTCCTCCTTTCCCTTCCCCTTTCCCTTCCCTAAAGTATGAGCTAAGTTTCTTTATCCCAATGAATGTATATGTTATTCCCTCTTTGAATCTTTGAATCAAATCTAATGAGAGTAGGGTTGAAACAATGTTCACCCCTCCCTTCTTTCCCTCTAGTGTAATAAGTTTTTTTTTTTCACCTCTTCATATGATGTAATTCACCCCATCCTACCTCCCCTTTGCTCTTCTCCCCATAGACTCCTTTTTAACCCCTTAATTTTCTTTGTATCATCACATCAAAGACAATTTATATTTACACCCTCTGTTTATAGTCCTTCTGTATGCCCAAATACATTTACAGTACTGAAGAGTTGTAGGTATTATCTTCCCGTGTAGGGATGTAAACAGTTTAACCTAATTGAGTAACTTTTTTTTCCTTCTTTTTACCTTCTTAAACTTCTCTTGAGTCTTGTATGTTAAGATTGAATTTTCTATTCAGTTCTGGTCTTTTCCTCAGGAAACCTTGAAAGTCCCCAGTGTCATTGAATGTCCATCTTTTCTCCTGAAAGAGAATGCTCAGGTTTGCTGGGTAATAGATTCTTGGCTGCAACCCAAGCTCCTTTGCTTTCCAGAATATCATATCCCAAGCCTTGTGGTCCTTTAATGTTGAAGCTGCCAGGTCCTGAGCAATCCTGACTGTGGCTCCATGATATTTAAATTGGTTCTTTCTGGCTGCTTGGAGTATTTTCTCCTTCACCTGATAATTCTAGAATTTGTCTACAATATTCCTTGGGGTTTTCCTTTTGGGGTCTCTTTCAGGAGGTGATAGGTGGATTCTTTCAATGATGATTTTATCCTCTGATTCTATAATATCAGAGCAGTTTTCCTTAATAATTTCCTGGAATATGGTGTCTAGACTCTTTTTCCGATCATGGCTTTAAGGCAGGCCAATGATTGTCAAATGGTGTCTCCTGGATCTGTTTTCCAGATCAGTTGGCTTTCCTATGAGGTATTTCACATTTTCTTCTATTTTTTCATTCTTTTGATTCTGATTGACTGATTCCTGGTGTCTCATGGATTCCTTATCTTCCAACTGTCCAATTTTAATTTTTAAGGCATTATTTTCTTCAAGGAGATTTTGCACTTTTTTTTTCCATTTGGCCAGATGAATTTTTCAAGGAATTGTTTTCTTCAGTCAATCTTTGTGCTTCCTTTTTCAAGCTGCTGATTCTTTTTTCATAATTTTCTTGTTTTGCTTTCATTTCTCTCCCCTTTTTTTCTCCTACCTCTCTTAATTGACTTTGGAAATCCTTTTTGCGCTCTCTTTCCATTTTTCTTCTATCTCTCTCAATTGATTTTTAAAATCCTTTTTGAGCTCTTCCGTGAAGGCTTTTTGTTCTTGAGACAAATTTAACTTCCCTCTTGAGGCTTCACATGTAGGTAATTTGAGAGTATTGTCCTCATCTGACTTTGTGTTTGCCTCTTCCCTTTTGATACATTAGCTCTCAATGGTGAGGGCTCTTTTTTGCTTCTTACTCATATTGAAGCTTCTTTCTTTTTTTTTTTAAGTTGAGGTCTGCTCTGGGGGCACCAGGGTCCCTAAAATCAGCTTCTTGTGCTGGGGCATAGGGGCTGTGTCACTTCCTTTTTACACTGATGCTTCTATGGTGTGTGGATTTCCCCACCCTGGACTTCCTGTCTGAGTGCATATATGTCTATTTCCAAAGATGATTAGGCAAAAAGGAAAAGAACCAATGTGTTCTAAAATGTTTATAGCAGAGACAGCTAGGAGGCACAGTGCATAGAGCACCAGTCCTGGATTCAGGAGGACCTGAGTTCAAATACAGCCTCAGACAGAAAGAAAGAATATTAACTACATGATTTAGTTATTAGATGTCATGAACAAAGAGCTGAGTAGAAAACTGTTGGCTAAGAATGTGATTTAAACTGTGGAATGATCACTTAATATATATAGACCACATTGTTTTAATGAGATGGAGTATATAAAAAGGCTGGTAATGATTTAAAACAAAAAAGATGCATGTAGAGTAGGTACAAAGTTGGGAGAGTGGTTTCAGAGGTGGCTGATTTCCCTCACCTAAGTTTCTCATCCAATATTTTCTAGAGAACCAGGGAATTTATACAGTATCAATGAGCCTTAAGTTCTCATGAAGCACCTTAAGAACTTCTAGGTCTTGTTATTTAGCCTATAGCTAGACCTTTAGCACCTGTAACCTTTCTATTTACCCACATTTGAACATGCTTTAGTGTGTTATTTTCTTATATTACACTATAAACTTCAAGAGCAAGGACTGTCTTGTTTTCCTGTTTACATAGTTTTTGAAATATATATTTTAATACATTATAAGTTTGCATTTATTTGTGCAAAGATGGCAATACACAGATTACACTAGATTGTACTAGAGCTTGAACAAACCTAGTGGTCTCCTCAGTTTTCATGGTGTACTTCCCCTTCCTATCTCTCACATTCTTGTCTTAGTTCATCATCTTGATCCACGTCATTTCCTTAATTTACGTTGATAGATTTTTTTTCATTTATGCCTGGGGGAAAAAAACAGTTTTAAATTATATTCCTTGTGGTGCTGTGAAATTTTTATAATATGCAGGTTGATCTTATTTCATAAAAGAATAAATGAACTCACATAATGTGGCCAAGCAGTTTCTTCTCTGATCTTAGTGTATTAACCTTCTGCTATTAGATTGCAGGTATCCATTGAGAAAAAGAGAAATAAAGACAGACAGAGAGACAGACAGTGACGGATACAGAATGACAGAGAGAGAGAGAGAGAGAGAGAGAGAGAGAGAGAGAGAGAGAGAGAGAGAGAGATGCAGAGAGACAGAGAGAGAATATTCAAGAAGGAGTGTCTTAGAATGGGTTGTAGTAGGCTAGTATTTGAAGATGTAAATTCCAGCCCTAGCACTGTTACTAGCTATATGACCTTGAGCTAATCGTGTAAACTCTCTGAGCATCAGTGTTTTCTTCTGTAAAGTAATCTCTAAAGTCCCTTCCAACTCCAGCATTTTATGATGTAAGATATAAATAAAGACTAATCCCCTCAGCATATATCAATATTTCTGACTTGTCTGGCCCCTGAGAAAGCAAAAGGCATTCACAGACACCAGGCAAATTTCAAAAATTGTATTACTGTCCACCAGAAGCTTAGAGCCAACCTGTATGTTTTTATCTTATAACAAAATAGACACCTAAAGGTTGAGAAGGAGATTTTTTCTGGCATTGAAAAAGCTTTGTGTTTTGTTAAAAATTTCTTATTTAAAAAGTGTCAGTGGGCACCCTAGGCATCAGTCTCCTTTCTTTAACCCTGGTAGTACTCTTAATGTGAAAATTTTGAATAATCCAGTTTGTAGATCCAATCTCATAGGGTGATTGTGAGAAAAGCATTTAGTAAGCTGGTCATTCACCAGACAAAGGTGAAGTACTGCTATTATTTGATGCTGATGCTGTTGCCACCAGCTGCCATTTGTTGAAGAGATTGTGACTGAAATGACCCATGCAAGAGCAGCCGCTTTGTACGTGCCCCAGATGCATAAAAATGGATTCTATAGTGTCACGTTTCCTCTCTTTGAAGAGATTGGTTTCAATGATGATTCTTCTTAAGATCTTTATGCTTTTCCTAAAGTTTTGACAGAAATCAAGCCATCTGGTGCCAAAATGTTATGTGGCTCTGATCTATCTACTTTTACTACTCCCAGACAGCAGAAAGTGGTATTAGACGGTATTAGATGTTCAGATTTATCACATCCTTACCACTTTTCCTTTGTCCATTGCTCCAGTTTTCGATCGTCTTACCTCAGTTCAGTGTATGACAGCTTATACAGGAAACATTTATCATACCCATGAAAATAGGAATAAGTCATTTCTTTGTAGCTTAATCTACTGGTTTTGTGTGTGGGCTTCCTTAAAACAAAACAAAACAAAATATAACATGGTCTTGATTTTTGAAGGCTTTGAAGGTCAGAATTTGTGTACCATTCAACCTTATAAAATTGTCATATTTATAGTAATTAATAGAAATCATGGAGAAATGGAGAAACAGTGAAGTTATTTGGAAGGCACTCAAGTTTTTTGGTTTTTGGTTTTTTGTGGGCCGATGAGGGTTAAGTGACTTGCCCAGGGTCACACAGCTAGTAAGTGTTAAGTGTTTATGGTCACATTTGAACTCGGGTCCTCCTGAATTGAGGGCTGATACTTTATCTACTGTACCACCTAGCTGTCCCCTAAACTTTTTTTAAATACAAGCAATTACAAATTGAGATTATAAAGATGGTCAAAGACAAACTATAAATGGAAATAATGTTAGCCTACAGTATTCATTGGACTATTTTCTCCTCATAACTAACATGGTCTAATTTGTATCCATATCTATCAGTATGCTTGTTCAGTCTGCACACTTAATCCCTCAGTGTCCCCTGTGACCAACATCATACATCTGCCAGAGAGTTGTCTGAGTGAGCTATATAGTCAGAGGACAGAGCTAATTATGCTGGATGTATAACTTTATCATCATTACTTCCAGGGCCATAAATTGTAGTATCAAAAGATATAAAGTTGGAAGGGACTGTAGTGATCTACACTTCTAACCCCATCTTTCCACAATTAGGAAATAGGTGGTAATAGTAGCCACAACCTTCATCCTATTTAATAGGAAAAGGTTAGAAACTGGACACCCAATAGTGCTTAATCTGGCTGGTTATGGATTCTACTTCCAGTGTAGACATGCTGAGGAAATGCGAAGCTTTCTATGGTTCTCATAGCTTCTGGCCCTGGATTCAGGAGGACCTGAGTTCAAATCCAGCCTCAGACCCTTGACACTTACTGCTGTGTAACTCTGGGCAAGTCACTTAACCGTTATTACCCTGAAAAAAAAAAAGGAAAAGAAAAAAGAAAGAAAAGAAAAGAAAAAAGAAAAAAAAAAGAAATGGAAATCATGATAGTTAATTTCCTGGTCTCATAGGCACTTGAGTCTAACAGGGACTTCTGGTCAATCCTTGTCATAACATAACAAGGGAAGTGTACTCATCAACAGTTCCCCAAAAGAAGTAATGCCACCATTCAACCCTCACAGAAGTCTTTTAGATCTTTACTCGATGGTTAATTTTTTTCTGCCAAGGCATTTTTCCTTACTGAGACACATTTTATATCTCATTACAAATTCTTCCAACTCCACCCCCTTTGATATGATATTCTGTGGAGAAGTAGAGTGTAGCTGCTGACATTAGGAGAGGGTTGTTGCACATTGTATCTCTATAAGGTTAAATAATTATCCTAAAAGTGGAACAGTCAGTAAGTAGTAGAGCCATGATTCCAATGCAGTTCTTTTAACTAAAAATTCAGAGCTCTTACCATTGTGGGACCCACTCATCCCAGGACTTAGAATATTTAGAAAGTCTGGAAAATGTGTACATGGGTTTGCCATCATCTGAGTTATACCTTAATGTGCTAGAATTTTCCATGGTGGATACTTATCACCTGTTGCCTCAATACTTTAAAGCATCTATGATTCCATGAGCATTAGTAGTCTGCCTACTGATGCTGGTAAAAAAAAAATGATGCCTGGTTTAATAGACTCTGCTCTAACTGAAATAAAGGTAAGTGTAAAATTTCTACTTGGTAAAGTAGTCTCCACATGTAATACTGATGGTGGTGGTGATAATTAGTAGTGAGGGTAAGATTGTAAAGAACATAGGTGATTTCTCATTCCATAAACCTTCTCACAAAACTTTAAATTATTAAAAGCAGGAATACAAAATGGGATTCATGAGGTGGTCATTAGAAGGCAACCTTCTCTCAATCCTTTATCCAATACTATTTCCTATCTACTCTGTGAGGCTTATTTTCTTTGGTCTAGGGGATATTATATTTACATAGTAATCTCCTTCCCTGATTATGTACTTTGATAGAAATAAACTTTGACCTATTTAATGAATTACATATAAGATTTAGGGAAAAAAAATACTTTCTGATCTCTTGAGGTAGCGATCACCCTTTTGCCATCTCCCCAAATAGATCTCACTAGACTAAAGATCTTTTACATTTTCTTGTTTTCATGTACGTCTCTGGTAATCTGGTGAGGCTTATAAATGTCCTAGAATAATGTTGTTGTTTTTTTGAAGTACTAGTAGTAGTAGTACTAATAATTATATATGCATATTATATACCAGTGTAAACATACACATTCATATATATATGTATATATATATATGTACATATATAATATGTATATCTATAACCATATCTATCATCTAGATAGCTAGCTAGCTATATTAAATGGTTCAGTGGATAGAGTGCTGAGCCTAGAGTTAGGAAGACCTGAGTTCAAATCCAGCCTCAGATAATTACTAGCTGTGTGAATATTGGCAAGTTACTTAACCTCTATTTTCCTTAATTCACTAGAGAAGGAAATGATGAACCACTCCAATGCCTTTGCCAAAAAAGTCCCATGTACAGGATCCTTCACAGTTTCATGAAGAGTCAGACATGACTGAATACAACAACATACACATACATATGTGTGGGTGTGTATACACACAAGTAAAAGAACATTTGTATATGAAAGACATATATGAAACTCTATCATCTATCTATCATCTATGTATCTATGTGTGAGGGCCAAAATTTGATATACAGAGTGTTATTTTGGTGACTCACCTTAATATTGGGGTCCCGGAAATATGAAGGACCTTTTAGGTTCTCCTTCCTATCTGAACTGCCCTTTTAGATATTTCTCCCAGGTCAATAAGAAAGGAGCCTCTAAGCTTTAGTTCACAATAGGATCAGATTTTATTACTTGGGAATTAATTAAACCACAAAGGTGAAACTAATAAAAAATCAAAGACAAGGAAATAGGAAAATAGAAATACAGATAAATAGTCTTAACTCTGAACTTAACCTATTCAAAACCCAGACCAGTTCTAATTTAGCTATTTGAAAGGAATTTAGGGTTTTCCATAATTAAACTCACCAAACAGCAGCCACCAGAGACAGAACGAACACACACCACCACAAGGAGAGTCGCCAGACCAAGAGATTGAACTAGTGCTCTGGAAGTGCCTCCAGAGCTAGCATTCTGGAAGTGCCCTCTAACCTCCCTTCAGGGAGCATTCAATCTTTTCTGCCCTATAAGGGGGGGGGGGTCCTTTAAGAGCTGCCTATACCACAAATAATTTTTACCACATATGTAGCTATGTATCTATCTAAGTATCTATGGATCTTTGTATCTTTATATCTGTCTATCTATTTGTCTATTTGTCTGTCTATCTATCTACCTTCTTACCTACCTACCTATCTGAAAGACCCTCCTTGTCCTCAAGGAAAAAATTCAGGGAAAACAACAAATAAAAGATATCTGAAAGTGGTGGGGGAAAGGTAGAGGAAAAAGGCTGGGGAAGTGGCCATGGTAGAGTTCAAGTCGATGAAGTACAGGTGGTGTTGTAAGGGGGGGTTTAAAAGATCCCTCAGGTTTGTTAAACCCCGTACGGGCCACCAATCTGTAAGGATCAAATTTAATATGGGAAGAGTTAATTTGTAGGCTAGGTGCAATATTGGGACTCAGAAAACAATGGGGGACCTCTAGGTCCCAAGCCTCCTCTCTTCCACACTGCCCCCTCCCCAATTGTTTCTCCCAGACTGATGAGAAATGAGATTAAAAAGTCTCCTTTCAAAAAACAAACAAACAAACAAAAAACACAGGGTTTATTGATGGGGAAAAATTAGGACAAAGAAAAGCAGTAAATATGACCTGTAAACTCACCCACTGGACTCAGCTGCCTCTCATTTAACTCTCTATCCCCTGCGCAAACCTAAGGGCAGCACCCAAGGCCAGCCAGGGGAAAGGGTTTCCTTGTGTACTACTGCTTGGCAGAGGGAGCCGGGGCTCAGGTTTTCTATGCATACTTCTACTTGGTGGAGGGAGTGGTGGCATGCCCAGGGTGGAAGAAGCCACGTGGAGCATGCCGGAGGCTTTCTAATTTTAGCCAAAGATGGGGTCCCCAAATCACAATCAATTCTTACAGTGTTAAATGAGGAATAGACTCATTTGGGGGCATTCTTTAAACATAAGCTTTGGAAGAGTTTGGTTGTTGTTATTCTTATTGTTTTTCCATCCTCCATCTCTCCAATCAGAAGGGCAGAGAGTACTAAAGCTGATAAAATGTCAAAGGATGAAATATTTAATGGTGAATAGGCTTTTCCAGGGAGTATGATGACGGTAGTGTCCAATTAGAAGAAGTCATGCCAATGGGAAGTGAGAAGTTAACTGCTCTGCGAGTTCTTTAAGGTTTATAAATTCTCACAGTATCCCTGCAAGTTAAATGTTATTGTTATCCTCATTTTAAAGTTGAGAAAATTGACTTAGAGGAGAAAAATGACTTGCCAGATCACACAGTTACTAAGATTATGAATGTTGTAGTAGAAACCCATACTGTGGCAAAAGATTTATAAACATAGCAATACTACTACTACTACTACTACTACTACTACTAGTTAATATACCAAAGTTATGAACTTGAAGTCCAGAGACATATTCTCTAGATTTCCCCATCATGCCAATTTTTTAACCCCTATCCATAGTGTTAATTTATTTTAGATAAAAAAATGAGGAATGATAGAATAACAATGGAGAGTGAAAGAGAAAAAAGACTCAATTCTTTGATAATACAGATTTCAGATTTTTCTGATTATAGAAACAAAAAAACAGATATTCTGCTTAGTTTCCTTCTTCCTCTTTAGAAGGACACAGAGGTAGACCACAGAGTTTTTGCTCAGTGACAAAAAAATTGTGAAAAAAAACAAAAACAAAGAAATTTCCCTGCTTCATAAGCAGGGTTTGTAGTGAGATATCAATTAGGAGCATTAAGTTCATTAGTCACCCCCCCCTTTATTAGTACAGCAAGCAACCTCACTGGACTCAGCAAATGTTGCAAGTATTTTGTTACAGTCTTTTTGCCAAGATGAAGGACAATACAGAATATAAAATTGTCCCTGCTTACTCTATTTTTGGTTTCAGGATCTCACAGAATTTTCTCTGAAAAGTTGTACAGTCTTCCAGTTTCAAAATATTGGTATGGTGTAAATTCTGTGTGAAGGGAGGAGAAGAGAGTGAGACAAAAGAAAGGAACAAACACTCAGTAAGTGCCTTTTATGAAATAAAGAAGAGTGAAATGAGCAGAATCAAGATAACACTGTATATAATAACAGCAATATTGTTTTAAGAATGTCTCTGAACAAATAAAATACTATTATAAATGAACAAATTATCTATAAAAGAACATATGATGAAAGATACTATCTGCATCCTGAGAAAGAATCGATAAATACAAGTATGGATAAAACAATTTTACACAACACACAGACCTAGCATCTTATAGTAGTGTTGAAAATAAAATATAGTTTCTATTGCCTGTCTCCTACAAAAAATTAATAAACAGATCAGAGAAATTGATAGTATAATATCTTAATTTCTTTTCATACCTGTCCACCTACCAATAAAACCCCACAAAAAAACAAAAAAACAGATCATAGAGGGAAGCTAGGTGGCACAATGGATAAAGCACCCTGGATTCATGAGCACCTGAGTTCAAATCTGGCCTCAGACACTTGACAATTACTAGCTGTGTAACTCTGGGCAAGTCACTTAACCCTCATTGCCCTGGGGGGAAAATACAAACAAACAAAAAAACACAGATCAGAAAACATAAGTCTCCTACCAAAGAAACAGATCAGAAAACATGGCTAAAAACCAGATCAGAGACAGGAAAAACATAATACCAATTTATTTTGTCCCAAGAAGAAATATAAGCATGATCATGCTGGAGACTTCTTCCAAAGGAGCTGAAAGGTTCCCTCTTTCTAAGGGTTTTTAAGATGTCTTTGCTCAATGGTTACAAAATAACTTCATTAGCATGATAAAATCAACCCAAAGCAAATACTACAAATATAAATCAGTTAACAGCTCAACTTAAAGCAGATTCTATGGTTAGATTATGTGGAAACAGGAAAGGTGTTATCAAAGACAAGAAGGTCTAGATCATCAGGAGAACATAGTTAATAAGAATTTCAAGGGGGCATTTAAATTTGTTTTTTCTCTGGATGAAAGTAAATATGGACTGTCTGGCTTCTGTTTGAAGTTTTTGAGCAAAAGGAATGTTGCTCCTATTAATCCAGGATCTCTTAAAATCCATTTGAATAATAAGGCAGCTCCATCAAATCTAGGTGGTTCATGCATTCATATTAACAGTAGTCATCTCTAGAGCAAGGGTTGGGGGAAGGGAAGAAAAAAAAATTTATATGATGATTTTGTTGTATATTTGAAAAGAATGGCAAGTTGTGAATAGTAGATTGTCCTTTCATCTGCTATTATCTTATAATGTACTATGTAATGGAAATGCTTGTTTTATTCCATGAAATAAAATAAAATTCAA
Source organism: Dromiciops gliroides (assembly GCF_019393635.1). Classification (NCBI taxonomy): domain Eukaryota; kingdom Metazoa; phylum Chordata; class Mammalia; order Microbiotheria; family Microbiotheriidae; genus Dromiciops; species Dromiciops gliroides. The sequence continues at coordinate 213,573,637 of NC_057866.1, read as the reverse complement.
AAAATATATTGAAATGACATAAAGAATAATTTCCTAAGTATTAATTGAATTAATCCTTACAACTCTATGTGGTAGGTGCTATTATTATCCCCACTTCACACTTGAGAAAACTAAGGCAGAAAGATGTTAAGTGACTTGCCCAAAGTCAACTAGCTAATTATTTGGATTTTAGTACAGCTCTTTTTGGCTCCAGGTTTTATATCCATGTGGTTATGTTCTATTATGCTTCCTCCTCAGTCCTCATCCATGCTTCAGTGGTTGGTTCCAGTCACCCCATGATTACACAAGGTATATTATATAGTAGCTGAAGTTACAGTTCCCATCATTGCTTAGTCCTTATAGATAAAATGTATGTGAGTGAGTGTGGGGAGGGGAGGGTAGGTTATATAATTATGGGTCCATATGTTTGCTAAAGACAAAATAAAACTTTGTGCATCTTCCATACATACACATACATATATACACACATGCAGACACACAAGCACACACACACACACAGGAATATATATATATATATATATATATATATATATATATATATATATATATATATGTTTCATCCTGACCCTATAAGACAAGGGAATTGTAAGTTACAAGGGTTCCACAGCCATAGAAGTTCCTGGTCTTTCTGCATTCTTCTACACACTCTCTGATTTCAAATATTGTGCTAGCATAGACAATCCCTATAGTCACTGACTCACCTTACTACAATCCCACATTCAATGACCATACTGGCTTCTCTCTCTCTCTCCTACTTTCCTACAAACACCAGTGAGCTTTGCTTTTGGTGGTGGTGGTGATGATGCTGATGCTGATGACATGGAGACAACAATGGTGATGGCAACTACAAGGATTAAGAAAGATGATGAATGGCATAGTATAAGCTTCAAAGAAGGAAGTGTTAGGTAATCATGGCAAAGGAAACATTTGTTTGAGAAAATGAGAAGCAAAAAAGTATGTTAAATTCACCCTGTGAGATATGGGTCAAATTGGCCAGAATTCTATAGTTCAACATTTAATATGCTATGCTCACTTCATTTGAAAAATGTCCTGATTTTTCCATTTATAAGATCTATAATATAAAACTATTTTATTATCATTTTAATTTGAAATATAATTTTAAATCCTATGCATATCCATTTCTCTTAACAAGTATGGGTGAGACAAAACTAGTAAATGATCTGCATAAATTAATGTATTCGTAATCTAGCACTCTAGCCCTTATCTTATTTCCAAGACTAGACAGGCCAAGGCCATAAAAGATTATGACTCTCACCAAAGCCCATACTTTACCTGCCTTTGACTTTTTTCTAAGCATTAAGGTACTGTTCTTCTCCGCTTAAGGTAGGAACTAAGGACACATTGCTCCAATTCTACACTCACTTCAAAGTCCTAAGAAATGATTGCTTTTTTGGATTCTAATCTAAATAGTTTCCTATCCATCCCAGAGGGACCAATCACAGCATTCCAGAGGGAAAGTTATAAAATGGTATTAATGAACGAAGATGAATCAAATATGGAATAGGTAGCCTTATTCCCACCCAGAAAAAATAACACTAAGCAATACAGAACTATAGAATGCTTTCAATCAGTTCAGTGGTTAATCTGAAATCTCCCTTGGAAAATTTGCAACAGGGCTTGGTTATTCATTAGATATTTTACATTTTAATTGCACTGAATATAACCAACTGTATTACTTTTTAATGGTGACCTTTCTCTTTCTGTCTCTGTCTCTCTTTTTCCATCTTTCCCTGGTTTTCATCTCCCCCTTCTGCTGTTTCTTCCCTCTTCTCTCTCCTCTCTCTCCCTTTGTCTTTCTCCTTCCTCCTCCTCTACCTTCTTCTTCTCCTTCTCTTTCTCCTCTTCCTTCACCTACTGTCTCCCTCTCCTTCCCCCTCCCCCTCTCTATCTGTTTCTATCTCTCTCTAGCTCTATTTTCTCTCTCTTTTCTCTCTTTCTCAGACATTTTCTAAGCCAGTCAATTCCTAGACTGCTGCTTCTGCCACAGTCACTAATTTCTATTATTTAAACAAATGCTGGGGGTAGCTAGATGGCGAAGTGGTTAAAGCAGGAGGACCTGAGTTCATATATGGCCTCAGATGCTTAACACTCACTAGCTGTGTGACCCTGGGTAAGTCACTTAACCCTCATCCCCCCCCCCCAGAAAAACAAAACAAACAAACCCAAATGCTGCAGGAGGCAGTGCCTATCACTCTTGTGTCCAGGAAGGTGGAACACACTAACTGCCTTCCATGACATCACAAGGTCCTATGCAAAAAATAGGAGACAATTACAAAAGCAGGCACTATCCCCAAAACAGGTTTAAGCAGGTATGTGTTTGCAGAGCCAGAATAATGAATTGAAGAACATTCCTTAACCTAACTTTTGGAGCTCAAAGCATTATCCCTATAAACCTCAATATTAAAAGGGGAAAGATACCTAAGAGGCAAAGATTAATCATCAGTATATACATGAATTTCTGACTTAATTACCAATTATGTATTTAAAGTTAACAAGAATCAGAGAATATTGGCATCAGCTCTGAAGTAGAAGAAAGAAGGACCTTCCCATTACTATACCCATGAGGATGCTATATTAGATTAACAAAGTTAAAGATTTTTAAATTTCAATTATTCATGTATATGGGTGTTTATACATACATATTTTCTTATATATGTTTATATACATATATCTAAGTCTATATGCATGAAGGCATATATTTGTGAATTTATCCAGTTATTTATATACATCTATCTCTACAGACTTATGCAGATGTTTAAACTTCATCTTTCTAAGTACCACAAGATTGTTCTTTCCTCATAAATTAAAACACGTATTAACTTGGTAGAGGGGGAAAAATTCTCTTAGCATTTCTGCTTAAAAATAAAAGAGAGAACTACATAAATTCTGACAGAAATTCACAACTTTTCATCCATGTCTTTTCTTCCCCTGTCCCAGTTTCCTCTAAAATTTTTGATCTTCTTTTCCTTTGAATTTCTTTTGGCTTTTTCTCTCATATTCAGCAATTGTTCTGTCCTACAATGTTTTGTAAGTTAATCTTTATTTTAAATGAGTGTTACCCCTCTCCTTGGAGTCATGTCTCTACTTGGTAGGGAGATGAAATATGTGCCTCTATACCAGTTTCTAGGGTTTCCTCCTAGTGACTGTTGACAATTAGTTAAGCTGTTCTTTTAAACAGTCATAAAGTGAATGTGTTTATTTTTGTCTATTTCCCATTTGCCAGAGCCAACAGCTTGTTTAAACCGGTGGCATTGGGACTTTTGTTGCTGAATGCACTGTCTTCCCTTTTTAATCCTTGTTTCTAATGTGGGATTTACTTTAACCTTTGCTCCAATGAACAGATAATCTAAATGCACAGAGAGAGCTTATTCATACAATTAATTGAGTTGTAGAGTATATAAGGTCTCATTGTTTCTATTATTTATTGTTATTGTTGTTATTGTTTGTTTTGTTTTGTTTTGTTTTGTTGTGGGGAAATGGGGGTTAAGTGACTTGCCCAGGGTCACACAACTAGTAAGTGCCAAGTGTCTGAGGCCGAAATTGAACTCAGGTCCTCCTGAATCCAGGGCTTGTGTTTTATCCACTGTGCCATCTAGCTTCCCCATTATTGTTTTTTTTTAAGCTTTAGATTTAATAAAACAAAATAGCATGTTAGAGATTGTCTTAATAATGATATATCTTAGAGGGGCATATATATCTTATAGGGTAGATAGATGCACACACATACAGACAGAAAGACAGACAGAAAGACAGAGAGGCAGGCAGACTAAGTTTGAAGATAAGCAACAGGACACACACATATTAGGAAGAAACATTTAGTCTACATTGTATTTGGTAATTCATGACCATCTTAATGATCCTAAATCACTCTTGCTCAATATCCCATTTCCTTAATACCATTATATATATAAATTATATGACTGAAACCAAGGACACCACTATGTCAAAGAAATCAGAAGTGGTGCTCACTCAATTGGCAAAGAAAAAATTCAAGTTCAATGAAATCAAGCAGCACCATATTCCCAGAAATACTTTGTAAGTGAGACGATACACACATATACATACATATACACGCAAACATATGTGTACATATGTGTATACTATTAGATACAACTTATATGTGTATATGTATGTTACTTATGGTTCTGTGTGTGTATGCACATATGCCTATAAGTGTGTACACACCATATATATATATATATATACTTACATACATATATATGTATACATGTATATATATGTGTATATATATATATATATATATATATATATATATATATATATATATGTGTGTGTGTGTGTGTGTGTGTGTGTGTGTGTGTGTGGAGAGAGAGAGAGAGAAAATAATGGGTTTTGAGATGCCCAGAGGCCCAGCTATAGAGGATAATATTGGGATTGATTGGATTGACTTTGCTGATTAACTCACTTAAAGATGATTTGTTTGAAACCCACAAGTACCCGAGAACCTGGCCCTCAGGGTGTGTGTTTTCTGAACTCTGACCTTGGGTACATTCTGCTAATGGACTGCTCTCAAGTCCAGTGAACCAATGCATTTGGATTATGTCAGCCAATTAGCTTGAAACAGTGTATAAGGATTGCCTCTGGTTGGGCCCTGAAGGAAGCTTATGGTCACACAGGGAGAGGGACTTCCTATTTTGGCCTAAGACTCATAGGTGAAGGTTCCTTTTTTCCTCTCTTCCCTAGATCCTAGCAAGGCTTTCCTAACTTTCAGGGCAATTTGCTCTATCTTTACTAATACCTAATATGCTTTAATAAATGTTTAATTCCCTAAAACTGGTGCTAAGCTTCTAATTTATAAGTAGCAATATATTAGAAACCCCAGCTAATTTTCCCCAAACTTGGGAGAGAAATAAGGCAACCACATATAGTTTTACTCACTAAAGTTTTGGCTCACCACAAAGGGGGTGGGTGTTAGATCCTGAAATCTTCTGATCTTCTCTTCAAAAAAAAAAAATAGCAGGATAAGAAATTCCATGTTGAGTGTTTTTCTTCTGTCTATGTCTCACCAATTCTCGTTGATTTTATATGCCTGTCCCTTTTAAATTTTCAAATGGGTTTCTTCTATCTGCTAAGTACCTAAGTACTACCTAAGGACCTGCTTTTCTTTCTCTAATCTTAGTCTGGTTAAACAGACAAACAAGGTAAAAGATCATGGTAATGCTTTGTTTTTTGTGGATTTTCTATTTCTATTTTTATTTTTGTTATAGTAAGGCAAATTTTGGATTACAAAATGGGGATTAGAGAAAGCATAATACCCAGTGAAATCCCCCAGGACTTTCCATTAGGAAAGCTACTTGTGAATTGAGACAAGGGTAAATTGCCAGTGAAATCAGACATGACCAAAAAAAAGTTATATCAGACTGTGTTTTAGGTGGCATAGCTTCTTAGAGCAACAATGGCCATGATTTGGGTCTTTTGATCCTCAAACATTGAAAAATTTACAAATAATCCTTTGTGTGTGTATATGTGTATATATATTATATGTGTGTGTGTATGTGTGTGTGTATATATATATATACATATGTATATATGTGTATATATATATAATTGATCTCAAAGGAAAGGGCCTATAATTGCCTTGATTGCTTATAAACACTGTCTCATAAAAGTTGTACATATAATGCACTTTAGTACATTATGTGGGATCTAGTACATATTTAGTACATTGTGTAATAGAGATTACTTTTATACACATCTGTAGAAATCTAATCATGAGCATTTTAAGTTTTCCCAAAATAATCTTAGGGTAGGGTCATATGAGAAATGCATTTTTCAGATTAGATGCAGTTTTAATGAACTCCAGACCTAGGGATACTGGGTCACAAGATTAGTTAATGTTACCTATTCATTTGACATATTCGGTGGAGTGAAATTATTGTGTCTTCTTCAAAGATTGTAAATCCTATTTTTGTTTTATTTTAATATAAGGGGAGGAGGGACAACACCTTATGGAATGCAAATACCAGGTTTTTCAAGAATGGATGAACTCTTTGCTTTGATTAAAGGAGAGAATCCTTTCAAGAATAAATATGGGATGTTCCTTCTTTCCCCTTCTTTCCAATTACAAAATAAAATTTTTAATATACTTTATAAATAAAAGTTTACATACATATTTGCTTGATAGAATTTTTTCAGCTTTTATCAATAATTGGAATTTTCTGATTTTTTACATTTTACTTATTACATGAACATTAATAAATACAAATTCTCTAAATCATTGTTGTAATGTGTTCAAGGTAAAAATATATCGTTGGATAATTTAGGTGTTTGTTGACTGAATATTTCAAAGAGAGCTGCTCCAATATTAGTATGAAGATGGTATGACTTGGGAATTGTCTATAACTTCTAGTTATATTCCAGAATAATAATAAATAAATAAATTTTGTAGCAAGGTTTGGTGAAAGAAGATACTGAAGCATTGGAATTAGCAAAAGAAGTGACAGGTGCCTTGAAGTGAACCTCTCAATCAACAGGAAACTATGAGAGAATACATGAGTATATTAATATGATATACAATCATTTCATACTTTCTGCTTAAAGTCAACCCCCCACCCCCAACACACACTTTAGATATGAACAATATAATGAAGCACAAGTTTACTCTGAGGTCATTTTATCAGGATAATTTGATAAAGAATCACTTTGGGTGGTGATGGAAGCTTACATATTTCATGAGATTTCAGAGGTCTTGTATGATAGGAGATTCAAGGAAATCGATCCAATGTAAACCCAATTCACATGATCTTTTTTTTTTTTTTGTGAGGCAATTGGGGTTAAGTGACTTGCCCAGAGTGACACAGTTAGTGTCAAGTGTCTGAGACCGGATTTGAACCCAGGTCCTGCTGACTCCAGGGCCAGTGTTCTATCCACTGTGCCATCTAGCTGCCCCAAACACAATTCACATGATCTTGTATGTATTGGACAGTTGATGGAATCCAAGGCTGTTATGAATTCAAAGTACTCAGCACTGAAATTTCATTGGTTTAAAAGTATTATTTGAGGGCATGCCTTCCCCATATAAAATTGATCACACTGCTAAGCAGCATCAAGAGCAATTATTGTATTTGTCTTGAATTTACTGGCAAAATAATCTGGGGAAGTAGGGAGCTTTCCCACTTTACAACATGACAGGGTTCCAATAGCTCAAGTGCTATTATGAATATAATTGTAAAGGGATTGTATCCAGAACTTCTGCATGGACTCTGACCCTACATGATCTAAGATAAGCTCAAAATTGCAGAAAACAAGGTCAATAACTTAGACAGATTAACAACAATAGTTGGGCAAAGATTAGTCTCAGTTCAAAGACCATAAATTTTCAAGAAAAGCCAAGATTTATTCAGTTCTAATAAGAGGCAAAGAAAGCAAATTAAAATAACATGTAAATAATAAGGCAATTGTCCCTCTATCCCTATTAAATTTAGGTATGGTTAGTTATATGCTCACATACATGCACATATGTACATATGCATAAGGATACATGCCAGACATGTATATATATGCTAGATATAGAGTGAAAATTACATATATGCATACATGAACACAATGATATAAAACAAAAATTTTGCATAATGACATCTATACTTCTATCCATCATTTATCCATCATCTAATAATGTATCAATCACCTATCAATTTATATATCAAGCATCGATCAATTTTTTTATCTCTCAAACAAGCAATCTAGCTCCATCAATTTATCACCTATCTATCAATTTGTCTATCTACCTATCTTGTATCTGAACCTGTGATTTCATTGGTATAGAGAACTCCAAGATAAGGAAACAACTTTTACTATTAGAGTTCAGTCCATAAAAGTTGCCTAGAATTACAAAGAGATTAGGTACAATACTTGAGCAGGGTCACACAACCACTGTGAATCAGAAATGCAACTACCTCCTTCCTTGCCAGGCATCTCTATTGACTTCATAAGAAGCTCTGTTTCTATTTCTGTTTCTGTCTCTCCCTTTGCTGCTCTCTGTTTCTGTCTCTGTCTTGGCTTTTATCTCTCTGTCTCTGTTACTGTCTGTCTTTCTCTGTCTTCGTCTGTCACTGTCTCTCTGTGTCTGTCACTGTCTCTCTGTGTCTGTCTCTTTCTTCCTGTGTCTGTCTCTCTGTCTTTCTCAGACCTACATGCATACAAACTCAAAAAACTGAAATAGAGACCCATTCATATTGAACATTCTAAAGGGGGTGAGGGGAGAAAGTAATAGATTTGAGACTGGAAATTTAAACCTGAAAAACAGCTGGACTTCATTTATGAGATGACTATTTGCTAAGTGGATATATTTTAAAATATTTGCCCTATGGATAATTCATATAATCATCCATCATTTCTTTTGAATCCAACCTCTAATATCTACAAAAATACAATTTTTCAGAAGGAAATTTTACACTAAAGAGTCCTGAAGCTGAAAAATGGAACTTGGCCTAACTATAAATAATCAGCTCCCTTGGAGGACTAAAGGGATAGAGTTCAGAAGTTCAGTCCTCCATTAAAAAAAAACACAAATAAAAATAACAACAAAACAAAACAAAACAAAACAAAAACCTACCTCTTACCTTTGCCATCCATTATAACAGAGTTACAAACAGCACAATTGCTCCAAATGCCTTAACAATGTGTTTGGGGAAAGGAGGTCTTTAGTTTTATCACAACCCCATGTAGGATTTATAAATTGCAATTGGCATCTTCAGCACAGGAGAGTAAATCAAAGGTTGTAGCCTTTAGGTGAAGTATGATATATTTTTTAAGCTAGACTCTTCATTCAGTGCTTGCTGAAACACCCCCTAGGTAGTTTATAAGGTCAGATAACAGGAAATATTGGAGAAAGAGAATATTTGAGAAAGAGCCCCTGAGCCTTTCATAATTTTCTCTTTCCAAAGACACAAGATTGCATCATTAGAAAATATGGAAAGATAAGTCTTATGAGTTTTTCCCATAGGCCAAAGAGATAAGTAGACAATAAATGAATGAATGGCATATTCTTCTAGTTCCTTTTTACAATCTCAAATAATGCATCTGCTTTGGGGCCAGGGGCTGCTCTTGGCCTAGAGGCATATAAGCTGTTCTACAACTTGAAGAACTTTGTAAGTATCCAGAGAATTTCTATCAGACTGGAGGTATAATAAACTGTTCTGAATGGTAGATATGCCCAAGGCATTTTGAGAATGCCTACATATCAGCATGGAAAAAAAAGGAGTACCTTGGAAGGAGGTGCCTGTGCTGGGATAACTTCTAGCAGGTATATTTTGTGTTCAAATTAGTGAAGAACATATGTAAACATCCTCTGAGATTCTATAATTTCATAACCATATTTTTTACAGAGACAACAAATTGTCCTTCATTTGAATTCATTTTGTTTGTTTGTTTTTTGTTATTTTGCTGGGCAATGAGGGTTAAGTGACTTGCCCAGGGTCACATGGCTAGTAAGTGTCAAGTGTCTGAGGCCAGATTTGAACTCAGGTACTCCCGAATCCAGGGCCGGTGCTTTATCCATTGCATCACCTAGCTGCCCCTTTGAATTCATTTTTAAAAGAAAGAGCAAAGAGGAATATTCAGCTCCCCAACCTCAACCCATTCTATAAGCTCCACTTTTCTTTCTAAACTTTCTGAAGAATTTGAAGGCAGAGGAAAATCCAATTAGACAAAATAGAGGGAAGTGACTATCCTGCATTTTTAATCCCTAAAGAAAAATATTATAATGCTTCAGGGACTGGAGTGATTCAAGCCTTAAAAAAAAAAAAAAAAGTTCCGATGCTGGAAGATGAAAAAGCTTACAGCATTGACTTTTCTTCTGAGAACAAAAGTCTAGGAAAAGCAATCTGGAGATGGAGAAGTTGGAATAGCCTAAAATTATTGACGTTGAACTTATACTACCCCCAAAAAAATATCTAAACCAAAGGAGGAAAGGGAACACGATTAGATATTGTTGACAAATGAATAGATCTCCAAAGGAGATTCACTGCAAATTATTCCTCTCCATACTTCAGTACAGACACAATATACATCTTTCTTTTTCTGACACTATACTCCATTTCCCATGTTCATGCCTTTGTGTTTACTATCCCCATAATATAATTTGGCTCCCTTATGTGGGAAAATATTAATAATTTATTTCTTTGGGGTCCCAGGGATCATTCCTCCCCCACCAATCCCCTACTTCAGAATCTCTTCTTATGATTTCATCAGATTTTATCTAGAACAAACCCAAGTGAACAAAAGGAATGGAGATAGGTTCTTTTGTCTAGATTACTGAAAGGACTAATGAGATTAAACCAAACCTAGATAATAGACTTTGCCATTTGGGGTTTCGAGTGTATCTTAACATTCCTTTACTTACCAAGAGTTGAGTCATCCTTGGACTTAATTTTAATATAAACTACATTCTAGTCAAGTCAACCAATAGATTTGAATAATGCTAACCAATTAGATTTGTTTGATGTATAATGACCCATATCAAAAGGGATAAAAAAAACCTAGACAGCTAGCCATATTGTCTTTTTTGGCTCTCTGGGACCACATGGTCCCTGTCTCTCTTGATTCTCAGGGACCACATGGTCTCTGTCACTCTCTTGTCCTCTTTCTCATGGGTGGGACCACATGCAATCTCTCTGGTGTACCACATGGTCTCTTGGAGACTTTTTCTCTTGCTAATGCTAATTAGCATGCTGAAGCTTGATTTCTGCTTCCACTATCATGTGGCCTAGGACTAGGAGAAATTAGAGAGAAATGTGGTCAATCCTTTATTTATATAATATTGATAAATTAATTAATATGGTTACCACAAACTGCTTTCAACATCACACTCCTTATTTTTACATATTGCAATCCCTGGATAGAATTGAAGAATCAGATTAAGTGTAACCTTATTCATGAGGCTTTTTTATGCACACCCCAACTTCTACCCAGTTACTAGTACCTCCCTTAAATGGTTAAATTATATCTGTTCTATGTGTCTTATATATGCCTATCTTTGTACATGTTAGCTTCTCCATTTGAATATGAGGAAAAATACTCCTTCTCTCTCCTCTTTCCTCTGTCCTCTCTCTTCTTTCTCTCAAATAGTGACTGAAACAGGGCAAATGTTTAGTAAAATAATTATTAATTGATCAATATAAAAAGTTATTTGAGGATGCATGGCTGTAGTGAAGGCTTCCCTACCCCAAGAGTACAGTATTTTTTTTTAACACTCATTTCATTAAAAATTTGACTTGTAAATTATCTCTCTATTTCCAGCTCCTATATGATAACCGTTATATATGTGAAGTCATGCAAAACATGTTCAAAATATGATAAAATTGGAATGAATTGAAGGAAGCACTGAAATGAACTCCAAAAACATAATACATCTAAAGAACTTTGCCACCAATAAAAAGGAGGTAACATGGAATTTGACAATCATGATGATTACGATATTTTGAGAATTCTTTTGTATGTCTTTGCAAACTTTTTTTTTCTTTTCTTTTTGCCACGCTGGGGAAACCTAAACTCTAAAAGCCTTCTTCTCTTGAAAGGCATTTTATCTCCTTCCATTAAAATATATTCTCCTTGAAAGTAGGGAGTATCTTTCTTTTTTTCTTTCTTTGTTTGTTCCTTTCTTCCTTTCTTCCTTCTATAATGATTGGAATGATGCCACCTGCTGGAAACTTACTGTAGCAAAGCTCCGGCATGAGTAGAAGGTGTCTGAAGGCAAGACATGTGGCTCACACAGATATATTGTACAGATGGCTGGAAGTTTTCATCCCACCCATCTCATTCTACACCTGGCTTCAATGTCCCCTCCTATATGCCTGATGCTATGGACGTCTCAATCCCATGCATCCGATTAAGTCTGAATCAGTTTCCTCCAATATGTTCGGTGGCATGGAGGTAAACCCCATCCACCTATTTTAAGCCTGCCATACTGCATGGGCATAATATATTGCTCAAGTGTGGGAATGCTCATATCCCATCATTTCTCTGTTCTTTTTATGGTAACTCCCATAATTATCTCAGGTGTCATGATAAATAGAGCGTTGGATTTGGCCATGACATCTGTTACCAATTATATTAGATTCTTTAATTTCTCATAATGGCATGAGATAATTAGGCAGATGATGGAAAAAGTGATGAAACAAAGATAAAAATTATTTTTTAAAATTAATATTGCAGCAATTGTCTTCTCAATTTAGCCTCCACAAGGGGGGACTATAGTAAGTTTTAGAGAATGTTTCAATTTTTGTTTTATTATATGTTTCATGTATAACAACTAAGATTCTGAATTCCCTTAGACATGTTTTTGAGAACTCTCATTGTTTGATTTGATTATTAACAAAGCTATTTTAAAGTTATGTTAAGCTCAATTTTGTAGGAAATTTTCGTGTCTGATTACCAGCATCCACACATCAACCCCTGAAAAGACTTCCATTCCACGACTACACCCAGAGGACATCTGAGAAAAGACTTTCAAAGACTTTAAATTAACAGTTTTGTTTTGTTGATTTTTATTTCCTTCTATTATTATATACACCATTTATAATATGTATTCTCTGCAGAAGCCCTCCCTCTGCAGGCCAGTGTCAAAGTGCTGGTTCATGAGGGACCACCCCTCTGGACAAAACTTTCCTTTCTCCTTTTTCTATATTGTTATTAACATATTGTTTGTTAGAATAGGATATTATATTCTATTATTTTTTACTGTTTCACCAAGGAAACACCCCGTGTATCTTGAAGAAACAAAAGGGGGACAGTAACCTTTGGATTGACGCCACCGGCTGAAGACTTACTGTAGCAAAGCTCTGCCATGAGGAGAAGGCATCTGAAGGCAAGAAATGCGGTTCTTTGGCATCAGGAAGTGATGTTTATATGTGGGAGGAAGAGGGGGGCAGGGCTGCTGGTCTTACTCTCTTTCAGCAGGACTCTTGAGGAGAGCAGAGCAAGGGAACAGTAGCTCCCTGAGATAGATAGATGAATCTAGGCCTTTCTCTCTCTTCACCAAATTCTTATTCTCCTTAATAAATGCTTAAAAATCTAAACTCTTGCTAAAGCTTATAATTTATTGGCAACCACTCATTAGATCTTTTAGACAGTATAGCTAGAATTTTAGCCCCTTCTACTTCCTTTGTCTTTCTTTCTTTCATTCCTTCTTTCTTCCTTTCTTTCATCCATCCATCCATCCATCTATCTGTCTTTCTATCTGACAGATTAGAAGTATTGTTCATTGATGACTCACTTAAGTTCTACAGCTTTCTGTACCATCATCTTTTCATTTCTACTTCAAATTGTAGACTATTCTACACCAAATCCATTAGTAGATATAGAAGTTGTGTATTGTACTTTAATAAAAACATGGTTCACATATTTACATTGTATAAAATGATTGTGTTGAGTGAAATTTTGCAATCTATTTGAATAAAATTGTTCGATAAATAATAATAAAATAACAACAGCAATAATAATAACCTTCTGTCACTTGCCAGCCCATAATATTAAGTACAACAAAATATGTTGTGGGTAATTGAGAAGTGCTAAGAAAACCATTAATATTTTTAATCATCTTCCTATAATTTTATGTTTTAGAGGAAATGTTTTTAATTAAAACCTCATCTGAAAAATGGCCAAGGAATCATGTTCTCATCTGAATATAATGAGGCACCCTTTTAAGTATAGCAAGAAATAAAAACTCTTTTTATGATTTCCCTCTCCCTTATTCAGCCTCCTTTCTGTGACGTGTAAAATTTAGTGTGGTAGCCTTATTTCTGTCCCAAATTTGGGGAAAATTAGCTGGGGTTTCTAATATATTTGTTACTTATAGATTAGAAGCTTTAGCACCAGGTTTGGAACATTAAGGATTTATTAAAGCATACCAAGTATTAGTAAGAAGAGAATACCTGGGTCAGAAAGTTAAGAAAATGCCTATCTATGGTCTGCTTCTTCTTCCAAGTCCTCCACCACAAGCCTGTCTGAGAGCCAAACAGAGTCAAAGCTCCCTCTGTGTCTGGGGGAGAGGCAGTCCTTACACACTGCTTTAACGTAATTGACTAGCATCACCCAAATCCATTGGTTCACTAGACTTGAGGGTCATCCCATGTTGAAGTCAGAGGTCACATCCTCTTGAGGGCCAGGAAGGTGTGGTTTTAATTGATTTAACTTTAAGTGAGTCAATCAGCACAGTCAGTCAATCTAATCAATCTCCTCAAGCTGGAGCCTTTGGCCATTCTGAAACCCATTATTTTCTCACATTTCATTAGAACTTAAAAGCAGCCATGGGTGCAGCATGGCACATTGAATTGAACAATGATCCTGGAGTTAGATGACATGACTTCAAACCCTTCCTCTGATGCTTACTATTCCTTTCACTGTGATAAGCAATTTAAACTCCTTGGGCCTCAGTTTCCTTTTGTGTTTTTAAAAAATTAATAGGCTATAACTGTGTTATTGTTTTTGTTGTTGTTGTTTTAATTCCTATTGTACCTGTTTTGGCAGTAAGCATTTATTTTTAATTAATATTCATTATCAGTAGAGGATTTACCACATATCCCCCTATCTTCTCATGGTCTCAGGCATTCAGACCCATGCTGTTTTAAGAGGGAGGGCCAAGACAAGAGAGCAAGCACCAGTCAAAACAGAGACCCTGGAGCCTTGTGTCTTTCCCTCTTTTGATAGAGGTGGGCCTTTATACATTGATCAAAGATAATTGGTTAGCATCATTCAATTCCATTGGTTGACATGACTTGAACTCTACAGAACACATCAGGGAAGAAGACCCTCACTCAAATTGCCCAAGGCAAAGTCCATTATCTAGGTGTGGTCCTTCACTGATATAGACAAAAGAGTCTGTCTCCATTTCTTTTGTTCCCTTGGGTTTATCCCAGACAAGATTTGTTGAAGTTCTGGACTTTCTGGAATGATGTGTGTGTGGCTGGGTGGGGAGGGGAGGGGAAGTGGGGAGGTGGGGGGGGAGGTAGAAAGGACTGATCTCTGGGTCCCAAGAAATCTATTATTAATAATTATTTTCTCACACTTTTTTTGTAAGATGATTTGTGGGACAAAGTAAAAGGCCAGTAGGCCCCTTCCATCTCTATGTCTATGAGCCATACAATTTAGCACTTAATTATATATCTGACATTATTCACTAATTTTTACCATCTGTAATAGTCCTATTTCTACAAACACATAAGTTCCTAGAATGTAGATAACATTTGTTATGTTCCATCCCAGTCAATCAATCAATCAATCAATATTTATTAAATGCCTACCATGTGCCAGATCTTGTCCTCATCATATGGTATGTATTCAATAGTTATTTTATGATTAATTTTCTGTAGACACATATGGTAGCAAATTAAAATAATATTTTACTATTGTATGGAGCAAACTGCCTCAGTTTACCCAAATAACTCGAGGAGACCACCAAGTCAAGCAGAGACAGATTTATTACATCCTCATGAGGACGGGCAAAACCCAATTACACATTGAAGTCTTGCAAAGATATGCCCAATCCTCTAGGTTTTTATAGTAATCTTGAAAAGGACTGTCCCCACGTACACCTAGGGTGGATGAGCTCACAATCTAACATCCAATCCTGTCTCATCCAAGGTGCGTGTTCAGCTCGTGATCAATGTATGGAGACATGCATACGTGTTCCAGGAGCAAGGGGGAAAAGGGGAGGGGGAACAAGGTCAAACCAAAGGAAAAGGAAACAGGGGAGTGAGAGTCAGATGTTTCAAATCTCACAGTTCCCACTGACTCCCCTCTCCAGGCCCCTGTCTCTAAAGATAAGGATGACAGGGTTAAAATTTATCTACGGCTATGTTGGGAAGTCAAAGAAATAATTGGCAATTAAACTTAAAGGAGACAGTGAGAATTTGACAAGCAATAAACTTCTAAACTAACTATATTGGGTCAGGGTTGGGTACCTTCCAGACCCCATCCTCAGAGTTTAATCTGACTCAAATCCATAATCATATCATACACTATGTTTTACTACAATTCCTAATCATGGTGTTATGGGGGAAATGGGGTATGGGCTTTGCTTAGGGGTTGGGGTTCTTAGGAATTCTTCTTTTAAAATTGCACCCTCTTGCACACAAAAGCAGTTAGAATAAGATGGTAGATTTTTTAGGGGCAAGGGAAGGGAAGGGGGGGTGAAGGGAAACCATGAAAGAAATCCTTGGACTTCTCATGGGAAGATAGGCATAAAGCATGTGGCTCTGAGGTACCAATATCCTTGAGCAGGAGACTGGCAGGTACTTTTATAGGGGGCTGATAGGGGTGGACCATCTGCCTGTGGAAAGTTCCTTTAGTGAGGGACAACCATCCCCCACTGGTGGTGACTAGAGGAATTGGGTGAGAGGTGGCTACTGATCTCTCTTCAGGATGCAAAGGCTGCAGCCACACCCAAATTTATCTCTCCAGGGGTAAGGGAGATCAGAATGAAGGGTGGAGATCCTGAAGCTAGCTCAGTCCAATTTGGTTCTGCTGCTTATCTCTCTAGGCATTTCTGTCCTCTGGTTTAGTTTCTCAAGGAGAAGATTCCTCAATGTGTCCCAGAGGACTTTTGGGGAACTTTGTGCCTTCAACAATGGCATGGGGAGGATCATTTGTTGTTGAAGATTATGTCAGTGGAGTATAAGCTATGAAAGAAGAGTCATAAATATGAACCCAGCAATGAACTGGGTGACTGTCATCTAAAGAGCAACTTTGTTAAATTCAGGAAGGTCTATCTGTAGATTCGTCAGTAGGCAATGCAGTATTTTGGATAACATTATTCTTAGGAACTGATTATTGAGGCCCAGTATATCTGTGAGTTGTGTGGTTAGAGGGAACATCCACACTATTTATGTCACATTTCCTTAATATACTTAAGACATATAAATCATAGAATACTGGGAAATGTTTATGTCTATCTCTATCCCATGGCTTACCAATGCACCTATATCAGTCATTTTAGTAGATGGATGATGCTGACAAATATGTAGGGATGTCGATCATCCCAGTTCTTCCATTTCCTTTCTGTATGACCATGGGCAAGTCACTTATACCCTGTTGGCCTCAATTTCTTCATTTATAATATGGGAGAATTGCAACAGATATCCATTTAGATTCTTTCCAGCTCTGAATCTATGATTTTAGGATATCCTGATCATACATAGAGATTGTTGAAAATTAATTATAATTTAAACTGCCAGTCTCCTAAAAACAGAATTAATAAACAAATCAGAGGGAGCAGCTGGATGGCGCAGTGGTTGAAGCTCTGGCCTTGGATTTGGGAGTACCTGAGTTCAAATCTGGCCTCAGACACTTGACACTTACTAGCTGTGTGACCCTGGGCAAGTCACTTAACCCCAATTGCCTCACAAAAAAAACAAAAAACAAAAACCAAATCAGAGAAATTAATTGTATAATATCTCCTACAATTTATTTCCATACCTGTCCTACAAAAAAACCAGATCAGAGAACATAATGTCTCCTACAAGATAAACCAGATAAGAGATAGACAGAAAAACAAAATAGCAATTTAATTTTGTACCAAGTAGAAATATAACATGATCATGTTGGGTACCCCACTCTTCAGAAGGGAGCTCAGAGACTGCCCTCTTTCTAAGTTTTTTTAAGGTTTCTTTGCTCACAGGTTACAGAATAATTTCATTAGCATGATACAAATCAACCTAAAGCAAATACTACAAATGTAAATCAGTTAAACAATACAAATCATTTTAACAGCTCAATTTAAAGCAGATGCTATGCTTAGATTATGTGGAGACCAGAAGGTTATTATCAAGGACAAGGGGGTCTAGATAGTTGATCAGGAGAAGAATAAGATCTATTCACTATCTTGGGAAAGAAGATAAGGAATAAGAATCTTAAAGGGGCATTTACATTTGTTTATTCTCTTAAGGAAAGTAAATAGGGACTGTCTGGTTTCAGTTTGAAGTCTTGGAGCAAAAGGCATTTTGCTCCTATTAATCCAAGGCCTCACTTATATTCAATCCACAAGCAAGTCAACACATCACCCTTGTGGTATCATTGTTCCTCTCTGACAACAAAATCTCCTTAGTTTTTCTTTGATAGTTTCAAATATGAAAAATTGAAATTAAACTCATCCCTTTTCACCTAACACATAATTAAAGTCCTATTGGCTCTGTCATGGGGTGCAGAGCACCTCAGAATTTCTCTGGGGCACATCAAGGAATCTTCTCCTTGAGAAACTAAACCAGAGGACAGATAACACCTAGAGAGATAAGGGGAACCAAATCTGACTGAGCTAGCTTTGGATTCCTACCCTTCATTCTGGTCTCCCTTACCCTGGGGAGATAAATTTGGGTGTGGCTGTGGCCTTTGTGTCCTGAAGAGGGATCTGTAGTCACCCCTCACCCAATCCCTCTAGTCACTACCAGTGGGGGATGGTCTTCCCTCACTAAAGGAACTTTTCAAGGGCAGATGGTCCACCCCCATCAGTCCTCTATAAAAGTACCTTCCAGTCTCCTGTTCAAGGAGATTTGGTACCTCTGAGCCATGTGCTCTGTGTCTATCTCCCCATGAGAAGTGCAAGGATTTCTTTCATGGTTTCCCTCCCCCCACCCTTCCCTTCCCTTGCTCCTAAAATAAACTGCCACCTTATTCTAACTACTTTTGTGTGCAAGAGAGTGTAATTCTTTAAAGAGGAATTCCTAAGAACCCCAACCCCTACCCAATCCCGTACCCCATTTTCACCTTTTACAGTTCCTAGAGCAATAGGAATTACATATATATATATATATATATATATATATATATATATATATAATGTTATTATTCTTATGCAGTGGGCTCTCAAATTGGGAATAAATTCTAATGGACAGTAAATGACAAAACATTGCCCTTTTAAAAGGGGCCCTACCTTTGTAGTTATATTCATATTAACTTCTTTATAACTTCATTTAAAATTAATCTTTTTTATAGAATTACAGAATGATCAAATTATAAGACTTAATCAGATGCCTCAGAGATCGATTATCTAACCCAAGCCATATATAAATTAGAATCCTTTCTATGACAGTCCCAGTAAACACTTATCTATATTCTATTTGAATACTTTTAGTTATGGGGAGCTCATCACTTCCATGGGAGCCCATTGTATGTTTGAATGTAGTAATTGGTGAGGAAGTTATTTCTTGCATTGAACCTAAAAATGTCTCCCTGCTACTTAATATCAATTTCTAGCTTTATCATATGAGACCAAGATAAATAAAGTTCATACCTTTCTCCCATGAAAGCCCTTCAAAATATTCAAAGACTAGTATCATATCCTCCCCAAGGACTTCTTTTCTTTAGACAAAATTTCACAACTTCACTTTTACTCGTTCAGTGTAAGACATCTTTACATCCCCTTGTCGCCCAACACCACCCAGATCACACTCCTCTTGTCTGAATTTGCTCCAGTTTATCAATGTCCTCCCTAAAATGTGGCTTAGAACTGAACCACAATTCACCTTGTCTGTTGAGGGAAAAGGGCATGATTAAAGAGCTCTTCTATCCATATTAGAAACTGGTCCTGGACACTGTGGCAGAACAGTGAAGTATTTTATAAATAATTTATGAACTACTTGGAAGTCTGGCTGTGGGAGATATTCTTTTATTTTTTCCTCAGTCTTTACACTAAAACTCATTCATCATAACTTAGTCCAATGCATGCTGGACTGCTGGAAGATGGGAATAATTCCTTTCTCCCAAAGTACTCCCTGCTTTGTAATTTGAAAAAAGTAAAATCATGAGCTTAGTTATGCAAAGGGCCAAAGTCTATATGTGGACATTAACAGGCTGACTAACTTGATCATGAGCCTTTTCCACCTGTATCAAAAAATATGTCACTTTAGTGGAGGTACTTTTTGATGATAAAACATAACATATTAGAGAAATAATCTGAAAATATTATTTCAGGTCAACATGTTTACATCAGAACTTTATTTATTGAAGATGCAATCAAGTCTCTGTTAAAATGCCTGTTTTCCTCAGACTTCTTTGATCATCTTATGCAGAAATTTCCATTGGAAAATTTTGTAAAATGGAGTTTCAAAGGAAAATCCAGTTATTATTTATACAACAATGGGATAAGTAGAGAATTACTTTCTACATAATGCAAAAATTACAGAAAGATTTTGGTTGGTGATAGAGAGGACAGTCAAAGCTCCATAGAAGCTTATTTACAAATTTTTGTTCAGGAAAACCTAGTTATTTATTAATATTATTTGTCTATAGCCTGTGGCTGAGGATCTCAGTTCCAAGCTCACCTAGATGATATTCAGTCTTTGTGGTTGCTCAAAAATAATGCAGTTTTGCTTACCACTCACCTAGGGTTCAGCCTGAGGGAATATCTGAACTTGGTTTCTGTATTAGTAGGGCCACATTCCCATTTATTTTGCTACCTAATATGAAGTGAGGCTTACAAATATTTAACAGGGAAAACTTGTATTAGTAGACAAGATGGAAATAGGAAAAAATCAACAGAAATATCTGAATTTTCTTGTAATCGATATCCTTTCAATCTCTCTGAATTGTTCCCCTGTATACTTAGTCAGTCCCTCCTCATTTTCTTTCCATTCCCTGAAGAGCTTAGGTGTAAAGCAATGGCTTCTTTGTGTCACTTACATCACCACCATCACCACCATAAAAACAATTTACATAACACTTTAAGCTTTATGAAGTTCTTTATATAAATTATCTTATTTAATCTTTATACACACATAGCCCCCTAGAGTTAATTGCCAACACTGTCCCCATTTTACAGATGAGGAAGCTAACCTAAGGTACTTGCTTAGGATATCCCACCTAGTGCCTGAGATAGAATTTGAACTCAGGTTCTCCTGCCTCCAAGTCCATCACTCGATACTTTAAACTATCTAGTTGCTTATTTATAACATCTTTTTAGGGACAATTTGCATAGGCCCCAGTGATGCTGCTACTAGTGCTTTGCAGGATACATTAACTATTTCATAGGCCCTGCCCGGTTTCTCTCTCTCTCTCTCTCTCTCTCTCTCTCTCTCTCTCTCTCTCTGGCTTTTTCTGTCTCTGGCTTTCTCTGTCTCTCTCTGGCTTTCTCTGTTTCTCTCTGTCTATCTCTCTCTCTCTGGCTTTCTCTGTCTCTCTCTCTGTGTCTCTCTCATTTAACCACAATAGTATGGTGTGTGTTACAATTTAAGTCTTGTTATATTAGTCATTCATCAAAAAAAAAAAAATGGCCTTTAATCTGGTTGTCACTAACTGTTCTGTACCTAAATTTCCTCATCTGTAAAATGAGGTAGGTAGACTCAATTTTATTAGATGTCCTTTCCAGAAGTATTGTATGATATTGTATGATTCAGATACCAGGGCAAAGACAGTCCTCAAGGCTATGAGATCACAGAGTCATATCAACTAGAGCATTGGACATTCTACCCACAACCTTTCTCTTTTTGCCTCCAAATCTCAAGAATATGTCTACATGTACAGAGAAATTATGACCATACCTCGATAACTGTTCTTTTCCTCTCATTCACTTCAGCCTGTTAAAGATCATGTATCAATTTGGCTACCAGAGAATATCATAGCATCTTATTGCATCTGAGCTTGCTTTGGTCTAAATTTATTTTATTAAATTGAACTATTCTATTTTTTTTTCAGGATGTTAGAATAACACTAAAGTTAGCTTCGATTACTTAGAGGATGCCCAAAGAATCTAAAAGGTTTCTTATGACTTCAAAAATACACTTAATCCTGAGAATACAATGACCTCTCATTGCCTAGAGGAGAAAATGCAATTGATGGTCTGGTATTCATGACATTCCTAATTTAGCTCCCTTTTATATTCAACTACTTCTGTTTACCTGTTCTAAATTCTAATTAAACCGGAGAACTTGACATTCTCTACTGCCATTTTTTTCTACCTACATCTCTTTATCAAAGTCATCATCCATGATTGGATCCAGTTCTGTCTATATAACTGTTCACATTATTTATGACCCAGATCAGGTGCTCTCATTTTCTCTCTAATCATGTGATTTAGATGGGTTCCCTATTTAAATCTCCTGCTTTCCTGCCTATTTGCTTGAACTTCCCTAAGTACACTCCAATCCAAATCTTTGAAGTTACTGATGGCAAAACTTTCAATAATTTAAACAGTGAGGGGTGGAGATGTACAAGTGTCATCCTTGTTACTGAAAAATCTGAGGTTAATTCATAACCTGAATTTGGAAGTGCTAAGCTAGAGGAGGTTATATCCACCAGGGGATCACACTGAGTTCTTCAGCATGAAATGGAGGACCACCAGGATGAGGACAATATGGACCAGACTGAGAACAGTTGTAAAAACTTCTGTGCTGAACAAAGTAGGACCTTAAGTGGACCCTGTATTTATTGCTTTACCAAGATATGGAGATTTATTCAGAGAGAGACAGAGACAGAGAAACAGTTAGAAACACACACACACACATAGAAACAGACATAGACAAAGAGACAGACAGGGAGAGACAAAACACAAATGAGCATACAAAAAACAAAACAAAACAAAACAAAAATGACTAATACTATACCTATGAGTATCAGTCATCTAATGAGCTAAACTGTACTGTAGTTTACTTCATGCTATACAGCAAATATCTTTTAGATAATGAAAATTAACTGTTTTCTATGTAAATAATACTTTGCTAAACATTTGGAATACAAAGGAAAGCAACAATTCCTGTTTTCTGGAAACTTCCAATTGTGGTAAAATATGAAAGTTTTTAACAGTCGGCTAGGATAACTGAAAGACGCCAGTTTTTCAAGGACCACCCTTTTGGGGAGGAGATGAACAGTCCGCCTGCTGCGCATGTCAGACTGCCTGCCGGGTACAGTCCGCCTGCTGCGCATGTCAGACTGCCTGCCGGGTACAGTCCGCCTGCTGCGCATGTCAGACTGCCTGCCGGGTTTTTTGACTTCCGGGGTGGAGAGGAGGAGAGGAGGCTTTTTTGCCGGCTTGGCGGGACTCCGGGCGGCGCGGCACAGACGGTCTGACTCACTCCAAAGGTGGCCTAAATCGGTTTGGTGAGTTTTTATAAGGAATATAGACAAAGCCTAGATTTAAGACGATTTGTACTGTATTTCTGTTTTCCTTTCCTTCTAATCAACAACACCTTATATACAATAAAGGCTCTATCTAGAAAACCAGAAGCTTCTTCCATTTACTAGTCTGGGAGATGAATTAAGGGAAGGGTTAAGTAGGGGAGATTTATGATCTAATATCCAATTTTAAATCTCACAGTTTGGCGACCCCGAAGGGACCTTAAGGACCCTCCCACCCTCCCTAGTTTGGCCATAAGCCGGCTAATTCGGTGGATTTTCCAAATACCCCCCCCCCCCCCCCCCGCGGACTTTCCCTTTGTCTAATCTCCCTTAAAGACTTTAAGCCTCTAAAAGTCTTGCTTTAAACAGAAAAGCCAGCCCAGTTTAAAGGGCAAGATGCTCGAATATTCTACCATCCCTTTGATTTTTCTCATCGGAATGTATTGGGACAGCATAACATCCCGACTTAGAGGAATAGTTTACTCAATGGTCCTTCATAACATTATTGGTTTTTTCCTCATTCAGGCAGCAAAAAGTTTTTTGTATAATAGTATACGTGAGAATCTTTGGGAAAATACGTTTAATATAAGTAGAAATTTTATGCCTGCAATTGAAATACCTTTTAATACCACATCCATAGTTCATACGACTAAGGATTTTATTTTTTTTTGTTGTTTTTTTTTTGTTTTTGTTATTATCATTGTTTTTGTTATTATCATTGTTATGATGTGGGGGAAACTCTCACATATGGAGAGAGACCTCAAAATGGCTGTTTCTACTAGAGATGATCCAAGTTCAGAATCGGATCAGCAGAAACTACTCCCTCTGCAGGAAGCTATAGAACATAGTAAGAAGGGAGTGCCAATTCAAGTCAGAAAATATAGCCCCTTTAGACCAAGTGACTTGAGCGCATGGAAATCAATCATCCCTAGTTTTGAGAAAAATCCAAACACTGTAATTTCACAGTTAAGGACTATATTTAATGCATATCAACCCAGTTGGGCTGATGTTACTTGCCTTTTGGAAACTTTACTGTCCCCAACTGAGATTACAGATATTATCTCAGCAGGAAATGCCCTTGTTGCGAAAGGTAAGGCCGATGTGGAATGGCCTCTAAAGGATCCAGAGTGGAATTATAATGATGATAGGGATTTCCAAAGATTAAAAGATGCTAGAGAAACACTTCTGAAGGGAATGGAATCTTGCTCTAGAAAACCGGAAAACTGGCAGAAATTTTTAAGCCTACCTCAGGAGGCTAATGAAAGACCAAACAGATTTTATGATAGACTTTGTGAGGCCGCTAGACAGTACACCAGATTGGATCCAGTAGATTTAAGAGATTCCTGTATCATTCTCAACACATTTGTTTATAATTCACTGCCAGAAATACGCAGATACTTTCTGAAACAATGTCCAGACTGGAGAAATCTCTCAGTAGATAGAATTAAGGAACTTGCAAATTATGTCTTTGACTCACGTGAGGAAGATCCAGATCACCCTAAACAGAGCATTCTGGCACCAGCGATTCCTAGTCAGCCATGTGGACACCGGAACAAGGACACTAAGGTGTGTTGTTACTGTCGTAAGGAGGGGCATGAATTGAGAGAATGTAGGACTTGGAGAAGAAATTCTAATTCTAATTACAGGCGAAATCAAAATAGAAATAGATCTTTTTGGAGGAATACAGAAAGGCAGTACCAGAATAATGGTAACCAAGACCCCCCTCAGAAGAGGACACAGGAATGATGGTGTCTTGGGGAGGAATGGAACATAGATAATGAAAGCCATATATTCCCAGATCCGGATTTTTTGAATGCACTTGTGCCAGTCCATTCACCTCCCCAGAGTAATGAACCACATGTCACCTTAAAAGTGGGGGAGACTTATTATGATTGTCTGCTAGACACAGGAGCCTCTAAATCAGTATTAGTAAGCAAACCAGATGCTGGGTGTAGACCTGTAGGATTTTTGAATGTAGTGGGAGTCTCAGGAAAGAGCCAGAGAGTGGCAAAATTGAATCCTCGCATGGTATCTATGGGGCCCTTAACAGTGGAACATTCATTTTTACTCATGCCTGATGCCCCTGTAAATTTATTAGGTCGTGATCTCCTTTGCAAGCTTAGAGCAACCATATCTTGTGCTCCAGATGGGGCTGTCTCCTTACAATTGCCAGAGGATACTGTTCATTTATTACCAATTTTACTTACAGAAGCTCAAGGAACAGCAGGGGAGGTATCCAAAATCCCCTCTGACATTCCTGAGTCTTTATGGGCCTCATCCCCTAATGAGGTGGGGCTCCTTAAGTCTGCCATGCCTGTTACCTTTAAAGTTAAGGGGGGACCACCCCCCTCCATTCCACAGTATCCATTGTCTAGGGAAGCAATAGAAGGGATCACCCCTATAATTGAGGCTTTGAAAAGCCAGGGTATTATTATTCCATGTCATCACTCTCCATGCAATACTCCCATTTTGCCAGTTAAAAAACCCAAGCCTGGGCCAGATGGTAAACCTGTTTATCGTTTTGTGCAAGATCTTAGAGCGATTAATAATTATGTTATTCCTAGACATTCCATAGTTCCAAACCCGGCTACGATAATTTCATCGATTCCCTATGAATCTACATGTTTCACAGTGGTAGACCTTTGCTCTGCCTTTTTCTCCATACCAGTACATGAGGACTTCCAATATTTATTTGCTTTTACCTGGAAAAATAGACAGTGGACCTGGACTAGACTCCCACAGGGATTTGTAGACAGTCCCACATTATTTTCCCAAATTTTACAGCAGGATCTGGCCTCTATTACCTTTAAGGGCTCCATACTAGTACAATATGTTGATGACTTACTTTTGGCCTCTCCTAATGCTGAAATTTGTCAGGAAGATAGCCGTCACTTACTGCTGGAGCTGCACAAGAGAGGACACAAGGTTTCCAAGACAAAGGTACAATGGTGTTTGCCCCAGGTAGAATATTTAGGATTTATTTTGGCTGCTGGAACTCGCTCTGTCTCTTCTAAGAGAGTCCAGGCCATTCAACAACTCTCTGCCCCCACTACTAAGAGGCAGTTGAGAGCCATTCTGGGAGCAGCTGGGTACTGTAGACAATGGATACCCTCTTTTGGTGAAATTACTAAACCCCTCATAGCTCTTACAAAAAGTTCTGTTCCAGACAGTTTACAGTTGGATCCCCAGCATCTCTCAGCCATAAAAGAATTAAAACGGGCCTTGTTATCAGCACCTGCCCTAGGACTGCCAGATTATAGTAAGCCTTTCACTCTCTTTGTGCATGAACAAAGGGGGGTGGCTTCTGGAGTCCTGACTCAGTCACTGGGGCCTAACCAACGTCCTATAGCCTACTATTCAATTCAGCTGGACCCTGTAGCGGCTGGAGCGCCACCTTGCCTTAGAGCAGTGGCGGCCACAGCGCTTTTGGTAGAAAAAGCCTCTGATTTGGTCCTAGGTAACCCTCTAACTGTGCAATGCCCTCACGAAGTGGAGGCTCTCTTACTACGTCACAGGACACAAGCCTTTTCAGATCAAAGGCTGGCTAAGTATGAAATAACCCTGTTAGGTAATGAGAATATCACTTTAAAACGCTGCACAGTTCTTAATCCAGCAACACTACTCCCTAACTTACCATTCTCGGGGGAACCGTTGCATGACTGTGCTTCTTTAGTTGATATGGCTGAAAAACCCCGTGACGATCTTTTTGATACACCTTTAGAAAATCCTGATCTTGTCCTCTATACAGATGGTTCCTCATTTATGAGAGAGGGAACCCGTTTTACTGGAGCTGCTGTAGTTTCTGATTATGACACCCTCTGGGCAGCTTCTCTGCCTTCCCATTTTAGTGCACAGGCTGCTGAACTTGTGGCTCTTACACAGGCCTGTAATATAGCTAAAGATAAGAGTGCCACCATTTTTACTGACTCGAAATATGGCTTTGGCATATGCCACTTTATTGGTATGATTTGGCGTCAACGAGGCTTTCTAACATCCTCGGGCAAGGCTATTGCCAATGGGGACCTTATCAAGGACCTCTTAGATGCCCTAAAACTGCCTTCTTCCCTAGCCGTTGTACATTGCCCTGCCCACACAGGGAATAGTGATCCTGTTTCAAAGGGAAATGCACGAGCCGATTCTGCAGCCAAGCTAGCTGCATTAGAAGCTCCTGAACATGTATTTAACCTTTCACCTTCTGAGGATATTCCTTCCAACCTAACCTATGACGATTCTGAAGTAGAAAAGTGGAAAAAGAAATTTAAGGCGAAACAGATCAATGGCATCTGGGTGTCTCCGGAAGGTAAGCCATTTCTTCCCCGGAAATTCTACCACCAGGTATGCCTCTCTGTTCACAGAAAAGGCCATTTTGGTACACAAGGCATTGTAGACTCTATTAAGAGAACCTGGATAGCACCAGGTGTGACTAATACAGCATCTCGAATCTGCTCGGGCTGCTCCACATGTCAGTCTTATAATCAGTATGCTTTTAAGGCCAAAGCTTATGGAGGGCGTCCTCTAGCATATACACCTTTTGAGCACTTACAAATTGATTATATTACTATGCCAAAAGCAGGACATTATAAATTTTGCCTTGTTATAGTTGATCAGCTCACTCGGTGGGTGGAGGCCTTTCCCAGCCCCCGAGCCACAGCTGCCTTTGTTGCCAAAATTCTTCTTAAAGAGATAGTACCTCGTTTTGGCCCACCAGCCCGCATCGATTCTGACAAAGGCACACATTTCACTGATTCGATTTTATCCCAAATCTATTCTTTCTTGGGAGTGACTCCAAAATTCCACACGCCCTACCATCCACAAAGTTCAGGCCAAGTCGAACGTATGAATAAAGAGCTTAAGAGTATGATTGGCAAATTATGTACTGAAACCCATTTGAAATGGCCTGATGTTCTACCATTGGCATTATTCTATCTACGAAGTAGACCAAGAGGAGAACTTCATATATCTCCTTATGAAATGCTTTTTGGTCACCCTCCTATCCAAGCTAAAACTTTTTCCCCAGTTTATACATCACTGGTGGGAGGTGATACTTCTGTTGCTTCCTATATACAGGAATTACAGACCAGGCTACGTGAACTCCATGAGGCAGGAGCTGTGGTCCAGGCAGGACCATTAGACTTTTCATTGCATAACTTCAACCCAGGAGATAAAATATATGTAAAGAATTTTCAGAAAACCAGTGGAACTCAACCTGCCTGGGAAGGACCTTTTCAGGTATTATTGACAACTCCTACTGCCATTAAAATTGGTGAAAAAGACTCATGGATTCATTGCTCTCATATAAAGCCTGCACCATTCATAGGTGAAGAGATTTCAGATAGACCTGAGGTAGACGCTAAAGAGGTAAAAACCCTAAAGATAGCAACTGTTAAAGAGCAAAGAGAGTTCAGAGGAAAAAGGCAGTTCCCATTTAATAATCCCACTGATCAGTTAAATGCTTTGGGACTCAGTCTTCGTAAAGTATCAGGAGACGGAAATTGCCTTTTTAGGGCTTTAGCAGACCAGCTAGAAGGTCACTGTAGAAATCATCTCAGACACAGACAAGAAGCTGCTTCTTATATGATTAACCATAGACAAGAGTTTGAGTCTTTTATAGTAAATGACTCCCCTTTTGAAGAATATGTTGATGAATTAAAGAAATTTGGAAAGTGGGGAGGAAATGATACAATTGTAGCATTTGCTAAGCAGCATCAGCTGAATGTTGTGGTTCATCAATTAAATCAGCCTTTATTGAAAATCAGTGGCACAGACAAAACTGATGCTAGAGAACTCCACATTTTCTACCATAAAGAACATTATGACAGCATTAGGAAGATCAATGACAATTCAGAAACCCCTGCCACTTTGGCATGCAGAGAATTGGGGAACCAGTTAAAACAATGTGGCATACCCCAAACTCTAGCAGCTTAAATACCTTAAAATTTAACAAGCATTTCCTTCCACAGGCAAAAGCACTGAAGCACATGGCCTAGTTTTCTGGCCCACCTCAATTTCTCCCACCCTTTTCCCTACCCTATACCTATTTTTTTTTAATCCTTTTTGTTTTTTGTTTTGTTTTGACTTTTGAAAGGCACTGAAAAGACCTGGAATTCACCACACCTTTAAATTCTTTAGAGCACAAAAGGTCTTTTGCCTTTTATTTTTGGTTTTTGGTTTTGCTTTGTTTTTTTTTTTTTACTTTTGTTTCTTTTGCTTTTCTTTAAAAACCCGATTTTGTAAACTAAGTGACTTTTCAAAGGCATTTTAAGTATATGCTATTGAATATTGAATCTTGCTTATTGAAGTCTTATTTCTTTTTGATGAATTAATCACCACTTTAAGTATCTGCTACTGTTATACTAGAGAATTCATGTATAAGATGATGTGGTCTACTTGCTAAAAGAAGATTATGTAACAATGTCTAATATAATCAGCTATTTACATTCGTTTATTATTTATATGTCATTATACTCTGGGTATGGTTTGGAATTATTGTATATATCACTAATATATTCTCAGTTATGCAGCATAGCACACATTTTTACCATCATATTGTCTTTGGTGAAATTAATGAGATTTCAGAAATATGGAAACTTATCATTTCAGAGACTAACTTGCTGTGAACTCTGATGCAGGCCCTGGAGAGAATATATGTGCAACAAAAGGAGAGACAGGTATACATAAGTCCATGGTTTGCTTATGATGGTGACTATGTAGAGCACAATTACTAGGCACAGTCCAGTATTCATCCTCTCTCCCTCCTAATTTAACCTAATTTAACTGAACTTACTTATCTTTTTATCTCACTCAGTTGAATTCACCCGTGGCCTAGCACAATCACTGGCTGTCTCGGAACCATGAGATATGGTATGATAACCTTTCCATAACATTTTCAGGTGTCATGAACACATACTAAATTTGACTTTGATCCAGACACATGGTGGTAAAAAGTGTTACTGATTGCAAAATGCTATGCTAAGGTTTAGTAAAAAAAAAAAAATACAGCAATTCAAACAGTTAAAGAAGAAATCCAGCTTTCCAGACCAGAGTCCAGAATCCAGAATCCAGACCAGAGTCCAGAATCCAGTTTTCCAGACCAGAATCCAGTTTCCTCCTGATGACATCTTACCACTTCAAGAAGACAAGAGAACTCAGAGACTTTATATGAACTGTTTTGCTTTATTAGCTTTTACTATCTCCTTTCTGTTATATACTATCTGTAACATGTACTCTCTGCAGAGGCTCTCCCTTTGCAAGACTAATGTCAAAGCGTCGGTTCATGAGGAAAGAAAAAAAAATCGTCCCTCTGGACAAAACTTTCCTCTCTTCCTTTTCTGTATTGTTGTTCGCATATTATTAGTCAGCAGAAGTTATTATATTCTTTTTACTGTTCCATCAAGGAAACATTCCATTTCTTGAGGAAGCAAAGGGGGGAAATGTGGTAAAATATGAAAGTTTTTAACAGTCGGCTAGGATAACTGAAAGACGCCAGTTTTTCAAGGACCACCCTTTTGGGGAGGAGATGAACAGTCCGCCTGCTGCGCATGTCAGACTGCCTGCCGGGTACAGTCCGCCTGCTGCGCATGTCAGACTGCCTGCCGGGTACAGTCCGCCTGCTGCGCATGTCAGACTGCCTGCCGGGTTTTTTGACTTCCGGGGTGGAGAGGAGGAGAGGAGGCTTTTTTGCCGGCTTGGCGGGACTCCGGGCGGCGCGGCACAGACGGTCTGACTCACTCCAAAGGTGGCCTAAATCGGTTTGGTGAGTTTTTATAAGGAATATAGACAAAGCCTAGATTTAAGACGATTTGTACTGTATTTCTGTTTTCCTTTCCTTCTAATCAACAACACCTTATATACAATAAAGGCTCTATCTAGAAAACCAGAAGCTTCTTCCATTTACTAGTCTGGGAGATGAATTAAGGGAAGGGTTAAGTAGGGGAGATTTATGATCTAATATCCAATTTTAAATCTCACACAATACAATTAGGAGAGCCAGCACAAGTAGGAAGATTCAGCTTAAGGGTAGAAAAAAATGTCCAATAGTAATTTAGAAGAAACAAAAAAGCAAATGATAAAGCACAGATATTTTGAGGGTGAAATAGCAGGTTAGCTATTAATGCCTATTGGTCTGGAGTTAATATTGACAGGGTAGATAATAAGGCCTACTGGTATTTTAGGGAGACATGACAGGGTTAGTGATGTAACATATTATCAGGAAGATTATAGTAAATGATTTGGCCCATCCAAGCTTCATCAATGACCATCCTAGATGAAAAACTATTAGGAAGTAAATAATGGGCTCAAGAGACAGAACAGGGTTCTGCTTTGCCTATAGTGGGGTTGTGGAAAAGATCAACAATCAGTTAGGAGAAAATGTAAAGAATCTGATAGAAACTGGCAATGGGGTCTGGGTAAGAGAAGAAAAGCTTCTCACAGCCTACCCTAGGTAGATCCTTGAACTATTTAAAATGCAATAATTGCTTTGAATTAAAGGATTAAAATAATTGGAAACTAAAGTCTAATGTTATAATGTATAATGTATAATGTTATAATGTATAATGTAATGTTATAATGTAGTTGGAGACATATCCTAACATCCCCCCACCCATTTCTGATGTTTTTTCATTGAAAGTATTAAAACCATTTTTTAAATTTAAAGGCTTTATTTTTTTCCATTTTTCATTAACAATAATAAACATTTTTCATTATAGTTTTGAGTTCCAAATTCTATTCTTCCCTCTCTCCCCTTCTCTTTCCCTGAGGCAGCAAGCAATCAGATATAGGCTATATGTGTGCAATTAAATAAAACATTACCACATTTTTTGTGGGGCAATGAAGGTTAAGTGACTTGCCCAAGGTCACACAGCTAGTAAATGTCAAGTGTCCAAGACCAGATTTGAACTTAGATACTCCTGAATACAGGGCTGGTACTTTATCCACTATGCCACCTAGCAGTCCCCATATTAATTTTTTTTATAAGAAACCTTGAATAGAAAAAAAAAATTAAAAGAAAATGAAAAATAGCATTCTTCAGTTTGTGTTAAATCACTTTCAGTTCTTCCTTTGGACATGTTTTATCATTAGTCCTTTGGGATTGGTTAAATCATTTACAGTTAAGAACTTTTTTGAGATTTGATTGGTTTAAGGACCAAAGTCTCAGGCTATTGACATCAATTCCCAGATCACTTAAGTATATAGCACCTCCTAAGGCTTCAGATCCTCTCTGAAGCTTTCCATATGGATACTGATGGGTTCCTGTGCAAAGGAGATTCTATTGTTGCTATTGTTCTTATTTTTCAGTTGTTTTTTGGTCCTTGCTCACTCTTCATGACCCTTTTTTTGGGTTTTCTTATCAGAAATATTGGTGTAGTTTGCCATTTCCTTCTCCAGCTCTTTTTACAGATGAGGAAACTGAAGCAGAGTGAAGTGACTTGCCCAGGTCCACATAGCTAATAAGTAGGTGAGACCAGATTTGAACTCAGGAAGAGTTTTTCTGACTTCGGGATCTCCTAAATGCCTCAAAGTTGTGTCTTCAGTGTTTATTCCTATCAAATATCTTCTGCATATAGCTAAGTAAATCTGTTTTTGTTACATGTTAAGTGATCTACAAGTGCTACATTTTGTTCCAATATTGAACCTTAATGAGCAGGAGATTGGTCTTCATCAAGGTCAAGCCAAGCCTAGAATAGAATGCATAACCAGTCAGACATGATTTATTAGATCCATGAAAATAGTGTTAGGCAAAATAATAAATATTACAGAAGACAGGTAGCTTAATGGGAATAACACATCTTGGACCTTTTACTAAGTGTTATAGTAATAGATTTTTTTTCACTTAAAAGAAGTTAGAACATAATGTATTAATGATATAAATCAGATTTTACTTGTGGCAGAATAATTCATAGCATGGTCATGTCTAAGTGTAAATCATTTTTACTATATGAAAATTGTAATTAACACACACATATATATATGTATATATATATACATATATAGATATACACATAGATAAATTGAGGGAGGGGAAGGAAATAAATTCTTAACATCAGAAAAAGTAAAACCAATTGATATAATGGAAAAAAATAGTAGACAAAAAAAGAGGTCTTGGGGGCATAGCCAAGAGGCATAGGAAAGGCTGTAACTCTCTGAGGTCTCAACAAATCTGTCAACATACCTCCAAAATAAATGCCATAAAACAACTCCTGAAGCAGCTAAACTCCCTAAAAAAGAACAGAGTGGGGCTATTTTCTAGTTAAAGATGGCCTAAATAGGTGGGAGTGATCATCTGCTATATGGGATGAGAGAGGAGCTCAATGTGCTGCATAGATCCATCCCCAGGCTGGCCATGCCCCCAGAGCCTTATAATCTTAAACATCAGTGGCTTCTTCTGAAACTCAGCACATGGACCAGTGAAGGGGTCCAGCTGTTGCCCAGGGAGGAATAGTAGGGGCCTCTGAGGGAGCATAGATGGAGCATGTTCCCTATGAAATGGACATGAGTGGTAATGGTCCAGTTGTGGAGGGGCATAGGCACACCAAGTTTTCGACCATGGAGAATCAGATTTCAATCAGATTTCTGCTTCTGGGTTAAAGAGTAAGCAGCCCTTTGTAAGTTACAAACCAAGCATTCTGATAATGAGCCTGATTGTACCACTTGGGACCCCCTGTCACTTGGGAGAGTGCAACTTGGAAGCAGGGCTTCACATTAAGAAGGAGGTAAAAGCCAAGAAATAGGCAGGCAAGATAAGCAAGCAGAGAAAGCAGCAGACCATCAAAAGTTGTGTTGGTCAAAAGGCAGATAAAATACACCCTCAGAAGAATAAACCAAAGTCAAAGCTCCTACATGCAAAGCTTCCTAGAAAAATATGAATAGCAGTAAGACCATAGAAGTGCTCAAAAAGGACTTTGAAGATAAAGTAAGAGATTTAGAGGAAAAATGGAAAGGGAAATGAGAGTGGTGCAGGAGGGTCATGAAAAAAAGTCTATAGCTTGAAAAGCCAAATTGGCCAAATGGAAAAGGAGGTGCAAAAAATCTCTGAAGAAAATCATTGCTTTACTATTTACTCCCAGAGAGAGAGAACTGATATTGATTGAATACAGCCTTAAAAAAAAAAAAAAGAGCACTTGTGTATTGTACATATATAACCTATAACAGATTGGTTGCTTTCTTGTGGAGGGAGGAGGAAAGGGAGGGAGGGATAAAAACTTGGAACTCTAAATTTCATGAAAATGAATCTTGAAAACTACCTTTATGTGTAAATGAAGAAAATAAAATAAATGTTTGTTGCAAAAAAAACAAACAAACAAACAAACAAAAACTTTGCTTAAGAATTAGGAGAGAGAAAATAGAAGCTAATGACTTCATGAGAAATCAAGATGCAATAAAGTAATTCCAAATGAATAAAAAAATAGAGAGCAATATGAAATATCTCCTTGGAAGAACAACTGACCTGAAAAAAGATCCAAAGATAATTTGAAAATCGTTGGACTACCTGAAAACCATGATGAAAAAAATGAGCTTAGACATTATCTTCCATGAAATTATTAGGGAAAATTGCCCTGATAGTCTAGAAGCAGAAGATAAAATCCACCAATTACCAACCTGAAATGTATCCCAAACAGAAAATTTCCAGAAATATTATAGCTGAATTCAATATCCCATGTCAAGGATAAAACATTGCAAGCAATTTGAAAAAAAGGAATTCAAATACTGTGGCGCTACAGTAAGGATAACCCAAAATCTAGCAGTTTCTGCATTAAAGGACCAGAAGGCATTGAATATGATATTCCAGAGGGCAAAGGAATTGGGATTACAACCAAAAATCACCTAGCTGCAAAACTGTGTATAATCTTTTAGGGGAAAAAATGAGACTTCAAGGAAAAAAGAGGACTTCCAGGCATTCGTGATGAAAAGTCCTAAACTGAATAGAAAATTTGACTTTCAAATACAAGAGCCTAGTGAAGCATAAAAAGGTAAACAGGACAACAAAATGATGAGGGATATTAAAAGGTTAAAGAGTTTACACCCCTATATGGGAAGATAATACTTCTAACTCATAAGAACTTTCTCAGTATTAGGGAAGCTGAAAGGAATATGTTTAGACAGAGGGAACAGGTGTGAAATGAATATGAAAGGATTATATCTATATAACATTTATTTTTTATTTATCTTTTTTTTTTTTTTTTTTTGTGGGGCAGGCATGGTGCGGTGACTTATATCTGGGGCCAGATTTTGGCTCGGGGCCTCATGGATACAGGGCTGGTGATTTCTCCACTTTGTCACCTAGCTGCCCCATAATGACAACATTAAAATAAAGTTAAGATTAAGAGGAATGCACTGGAAGAAAGGGAAAGGGAGAGGTGGAATGGCGTAAAGTAGCTCAAATAAAAGAAACAAGAAAAAGTTTATGGAGTGGAGGAGAAGATAGGGAAGGAGTGGCTGAGTGAGTGACCCTTATTATCATCAAAATTGACTCAAAGAGGGAATAACATGAACAATCAAGTGGGTATAGTAATATGTGTTTCCCTGAGGAAAAGTGGGAGGGAAAGGGGATAGGTGGGAGAGGTGAAGGAAGGGAGAGCAGGTTGAGGGAGGGAGCAATAAAAATAAAATACTTTTGAGGAGGAATAGGGTAAAAGAGGATAGAAAATAGAGTAAATAGCAAGGGGTGGGAATAGGAAGTAACGTAATCCAGTTAGCAATAGTTATTGTGAAGGAAATGATGAGCAGGATGCTATTACAAGGAATTATGAAAAATTCAAACCATCAACAGAGAAAGAACTGAAGGTATGTGAGTACAGATTGAAGTATAATTATATTTGTTAGTTCCTCTTTCTAAAGTTATTTTGTCTATTTTCTTTCATAACCTGACTAATGTGAAGATGTTTTGCATGACTATACATGTATAATTTATTTTGAACTGCTTGATTTCTTAGGGAGGGGTAAGGAAAGAGGGAGGAAGAAAATTTGGAACAGAAAGCTAAACAATCAATGTGACAAAACTATTTTTATACATATAACAGGAAAAATTCTAAATAAGTAAATAAATTTGAATTCAAAGAAGAGGGTAAGTACAAGAAATAAATGTAATCGAGTCATACCACAAAGTAGCATCTCCAGATAGAAAGGCTTAAAATTTTAATAAAAAACAGACACCTATATAAAAAATAAAAATAACGTAAACAAGAATCCTCAGTGATTGAGACATTATAAAAGAATCAAAAGAAGGTATAAGAATGAAAGTGTCATGAAATGGGTAGAAAACTTAACTTAGAGCCAGGAAAACTTGTGTTCAAGATTTTTTTCTGATGCAATCTGGCTGTGGGATTCTGAGGAATTCCCCTTAACCTTTTTTTTTCTTTCCCCCATGGCAATGAGGGTTAAGTGACTTGCCCAGGGTCACACAGCTAGTAAGTGTCAAGTGTCTGAGGACAGATTTAAACTAAGGTCCTCCTGAATTCCAGGGCTGGTGCTTTATCCACTGCACCACCTACTCGCCCATACTTCCTAAATTTTGCTAAAAAAAAGAAAACAATATAAATGTTTTAGTGTTTTATTTTTAAACATTTGGAGTTGGTTTCTCTTGTGAATAAAAAAGAAACAAAGTCAGCAATAGATAGCTTCACCTTTTGACTTAGCTATTTCTTTTGCATTGAATGTTTTGTGGCCTTAGAGACTCCCACACATTGAAGATAATGGAAGTTTTGACTGAGTTCCTGTTAGTACAATATGATCATGGAGTTTAATATTACATTTCCACCTATAAAATTCAGTTCTATCAAATGGCACATTATTCCCTTCTGCTTCTTTTTATTATTAATATATTTTCCCCTTTATGCAACCTATCTCTTTATCACAGGAGTATTCATTCTAAAACATTTTAAAATTAACCAGTGAAATTTTCACATATGGCAGAATGCTATTAAAGTATTCCCTCCTGTGTTAACTTATAGACCTACCACTTTTCTTTATAGATGTTACTTATTATCACCAAGCTTATGTGTATTTGTGTGTTTGTGTGTGTATGTATATGTGTATGTGGGTGTGAGTAATTCCCTTCT
Source organism: Dromiciops gliroides (assembly GCF_019393635.1). Taxonomy (NCBI): domain Eukaryota; kingdom Metazoa; phylum Chordata; class Mammalia; order Microbiotheria; family Microbiotheriidae; genus Dromiciops; species Dromiciops gliroides. Next base: position 213,536,501 of record NC_057866.1, on the reverse strand, counting down.
TAGGTTGATCTATACACACATACATACATACATACATAAAAATATATACACATGCATATATATATTCATTTTTGTTTTGTTACTCTACACATTTTTAAGTAACACATAGCTTACTTTCTTTACAATTCAAACAAAAGTGTTATTTTATTAAAGTAACTTTTTACTTTCTTTTTTTAACATTTTATTTTAATATTTACTCATTTTAACATTCTTTTTTAAATTATGAGTTCAAATTATTTCCCTCCCTCCTATCCCCTACCCCAAAATAAGAAGACAAAAATTATACTAATTTTATAAGTGAAATCTTGTAAAAATCTCCATATTCAGTTGTATTTTTTCAAAGCAAGAAAAATTTAAAATGTGAAAAAAATATGCTTCAATTGACACAGACATCAGTGGTTCTCTATCTAGAGGTAGAATTGTATTAGATCATTGTATTGATCACAGTAGTCAAGACTTACACAGGTCATCATTATTACAATATTGCTGTTACTTTGCACACTGATTTCTCTCTGTTTTTTAACTTCACATTGCATCAGTTCATACAGTTTTTGTGATTTTATTTTCTGAAACCACCTGTCTCATCCTTTCTTACAGTACAATCAAAATCATCATAAACTGTTCCATCATTACCCAATTGGAGTGTGACCTTGATTTCCAATTTTTCCAACCACAAAAAAATCCTTATTATAAATAATTTTACACATATAGGTTCTCTTCATTTCCCTTTGAAGTATTTGGGATAGATATCTGGTATTGCTGGGTAAAAGGGTATGCACAGTTTTATGGCCCTTCAGGCATACTTCCCAATTATTCGTCAGAATAATAATTTCACTACTCCACCACTCCACCAGCAGTTCATTAGTATACTATTTTTCCTTCACCCCCTTCAGCATCTATCATTTCTGATAGATGTGAGAGGTAGCTCAGATTTGTTTTAATTTTCCTTTATCTAAGCATTAGTAATTTTGAGAAATTTTCCATATGACAATTCATACCTTTGATTTTTTTCCTTCTGAAAATTTCCTATTCCTATTTTTTAACTATTTATCAATGGAGAAATGGCTACTATTTTTACAAATTTGACTCAATTCTATACTCAGTACATATATATATATATGTATATAAATATATATACACATATATATATATGTGTATATAAATATATATACACACACATATATATATATATATATATAAAATGAGGTATTTATCAGAGAAACAATGTAAAATGTTTTTTATATTATTTCATAGCCTACCTGATCATTTAGCATGATGTAATTTCCCTAATTATCTCTATTAATTAGGCCTATTTTTTGCTTTGTTTTTATCTGAGATCAAGATTGTTATACCTGTCTTCTTTTTTTAATTTTGGCTGAAGCATATTCGATTTTATTACTCTAACTCTCCATGTATCTTTCTGTTTAAGTGTATCTTTCAAAAACTATATTTATTTGGATTCTTATATCTAATCCATTCTATTGTTTGCTTCATTTTATAGGTGCATTTATTCCATTTATGTTCACAGTTATGATTACTATTTATTTCCCTCCATCCATTTTCTTCTGTTTCTTCCCATCTCTTTTTTCTCTTGTCATTTCTCAAAAGTCTTCTTTGTTACTCACAACTTCCTTCTTTACTCTGACCTTCATCATCTCATTCCTTTTCCTTTCTTTTATCTCCATTCTCTTCCTATTTCCTTACTGGATAAGTTACATTTCTATACACAACTAAATGTGTATGTTTGAGTAAATGTGTGTCTGTGTATAAACATATATTCTTTCCTCTTTGGACCAATTCTAATGAGAGTGAGGTTTAAGCATTTACTGTCATCCCCCATTTTCCTCTCCATTGTACTTTTTTCCTTATATGCTTCTTTGAGGTAAGAAAAAAATCCCCATTCTAATTTTTTTTTTCTTTCCCACTTCTCCAAACATCACTCTCACAACTTCATTTATTTTTGTTGGTCTCTCTGATATAAGTGATTCACATCCATGTCCTCTGTCCATGTAAATTCTTTTTAACTGTGCCACTAAAGTTCTAAGGAATGTAAACAGTTTAAATTTATACTTATTATTCTTTCACATTGATCATTTTATGCTTTTCTTGAGTCTTCTGTTTAAATCTAATTTTCTATTCGACTCTGGTGTTTTTGTTTGTTTGTTTGTTTGGTTTTTAGTGAGGCAATTGGGGTTAAGTGACTTGCCCAGGGTCACACAGCTAGTAAGTGTTAAGTATTGGAGGCCAGATTTGAACTCAGATACTCCTGACTCCAGTGCTGGTGCTTTATCCACTGTGCCACCTAGCCTCCCTGACTCTGGCGTTTTTATCAGGAATGTTTGAAGGTTCTCTATTTCATTTAATATCCATTTTTACACTGATGTAATGCATTCAAATTTGCTGGGTATCTTATTCCTTATTTTAATTCTAGCACCTTTGCCTTCTGCAATTCCAATAACTCCATTCCATTATTGTGGAAACCACTAAATCTTGTGTGATCCTGACTATGGCTCTAAGATATTTGAAATTATTATTTCTGGCTACTTTAAGTATTTTCTCTTTAACCTGAAAGTTTGCTACTTGGCTATAATATCACTGGGGGGGTATCTTTAAATCTATTTTTTGAGATGATAGATAGATTCTTAAAATTTCTAATTTACCTCCTGGATCTTAGATAGCAGGTCAGTTTTCCATGAAAATATCTTAACATAGCATATTTAGGCTCTTTCTTTGATCATAGCTTTCAGATAGTTCAATAATTCTTATGTTATCTTATCTAGATCTATTTTCTAGGTTAATTGTTTTTAAGATGAGATATTTAATATGTTCTATTTTTTCATTATACTGACTTTGTTTTATTGTTTTTAACCATCTCATGGAATCAATAATTTCTACTTACCCAAGGAATTATTTACTTTAGTAAATTGGTACTTTGATACTTTGGTACTTTGGTTCCCCACCCATTTGCCCAGTTCTGCATTTTAAAGAGCTGTTCTCTTCTGTGAATTTTTTGTGCTTCTTTTACCAATTGGAAAATTCTCTTTTTATGGTATTATTTTCTTTGGTGATTTTCATGTTTGTTTTAAAAATCTATCAAAATATCTTCTTATAATGTTCTTGAATCACTCTCCTTTCTTTTTCTATTTTTTCTAATACTTTTATTTATTTCTTTAGCTATTCTAGTATTTATTGTTCCCTCTGGGTTCAAGTAGAATTTTTTTTGAAACTTTTCTTATAGCTGTTTTCACACTGTTGTCTCCTTCTGAGTTTATGTCTTTCTTGGTCTTCCTTGTCATAATAGTAGCTCTTTATGACCAAGTTCTACTTTTTGTTGTTTGTTCATTTTTAAGCCTATGTGTTTATAATATTTTATTTCCTCCTCCATTACCTGTAAGAACAATTTTAACACTTTAAAAGTTTTTAGTTGTCAATGTCATCCCTTTCTCCCTCTACTGTCCTTTTCCTGAGGTGGTAAGAAATCCAATATACACACTCAATCATGTAAAATATTTCCAAATTAGTGAGTTTGTGGAAGAAAACAAACAAAAAAATGAAGTTAGGAAGGAAGGGAGGAAGGAAGGAAGGAAGAAGAAAAGAGTATGCTTCAGTCTATATTCAGTAAATTCTTTCTCTAGAGATGAATGGCATTTTTCATTGTGAGTCCTTTGGGATTTTCTTAAATCATTGTACTGCTAATAAAAGGTAATTCATTCAGTTGTTCATCATTGAATAATGTTGCTGTGTACGATGTTTTCCTGGTTCTGCTCACTTCACTCTATAATAGTTCATGTAAATGTTCCAATTTTCTTCCCTGAAAGGATCCTGCTCATCATGTTTTATGGTGCAATAATATTCCATTACAAATATATATTACAACTAGTTTAGCCATTCACCAATTTATGGACATCCTCTCAATTTCCAATTCTTTGCCACCACAATAAAAAGCTGCTATGAATTTTTTTTTTGTACAAATAGGTTCTTGTCCCCCTTTTATTTATATATTTTTGCTATTGATGGATCAAAGAGTATGTATGGTTTTATAATTCTTTGGACCTAGGTCCAAATTCATCTCCAGATTGTTTGGATCAGTTAAGAACTTCACAAAAAGTACATTAGTGTTCCAGTTTTCCTACATCCCCTCCAACATTTATCATTTTCCTTTTTTCTTCATATTAGACTCTAAGATAAGTATGAGTTGATCCCTCAGAGTTGTTTTAATTTTCATTTCTCTAATCAACATTGGTTTAAGCATTTTTATATGACTATAGATAGTTTTGATTTCTTTGTTTGAAAACTACATGTTCATATCATTCAACTACCAATTGAGTAATGACTTGTATTTTTATAAATTTGTTTTATTTCTCCATATATTTAAGAAATTAGGCCTTTATCAGAGATACTTGTTCCATCCTATTTCTCGACTTTAAACTTGATGTTAAAGTTGGGCTTTGTGCTTCAGGCAGATAGAAGGCAAAGTCCTAAGCCTCAGGATGTTTTTATTGTGTTGTTTTAAGAGCTAGTTCTGGGATTCTGCAAGTTTTTTCAAGGTGGTATGATACTGGGAGAGTTATGGCCACTGCTCTTCTTGTTCATGTTTTGTTCTTTACCCAGGAAGGGCCCCTGATCACCTGTAAATGCCCGTGTTAATGTTCCTCTTTTCTTTTCACCTGTGACCACTGATCCTAACACATAATTGACCATAAGTGTTGCAACCCAGAACTGTGCATGGGCATTACAGCTGCCAGTCAATGCTGTCTACACCCAATAACAGCAAAGGGTGCTGTGCAATACCTTTCTGACCAATTGCCCAACCTCCTTACCATCTCTGGACTTGGAGATCCCAAAGGTACTGCTGATGCTTTTGTCCCTGATATTTTAGCTCAATACAGACTTCTCTTGTTCTCTTAAGTTTTCTTAGGCAGGAACAACAATAACAACAAAAAAAACTCACCCTAAATTTTTTAGGCTTTTCCTTTCCAAATTTTGATTTTTTTAGTTGCTTGAAGAGGAATATTTTGAAAGTTTTTCTGGGTGGTTGCCCCTAATTTGCCATCTTGGCATCATTTCAGACTTTGAATTTATTTTACCCTCTTGGGAATAGGTATTACCAGAGAGTTAAACATAGTCTAATGTTTTCTGCCTCAATGAATTGCTAATGATTCCTTTCTGGATAGAGCAGCTATCTTAACTGATTATTTCCTTAGATTTTGATAGCTCTGAGAAGCCTTTTAAATTGATGGATGAATTTAAAAGACTGTTATAGTTTATGAATAGAATAGCCAAAGATCTCTAGAGATAATTAGTTTTCAAAAGATCCAGAAGGAGTTGAGCATGACATGATCTATGGGACCGGGAAACTGTCATTTAGCAGTGATACATGGAAGCATTATATGAGAAGACATTTTTTTTTCACTACAAGAAGTTGGACCTACTTTGTAGCTGGAGTGGGTGCCTATACCTTGAGGAGAAGGTGCAGCAGTGATTTTATCCATAAATAACCTAACTTTCTTGTTTCTTTTCAGAAGAGAATTGGATAGGGGCCTCCAATGTATGCCAAGAAAACTGTGCCAACTTCTCATAAAACATGGAGCCATAGCAAGGACTCCTACTGTGTCTCAGAGATGGAGGAGGAAGAGGAAACGCAAGAGAAAGAAGAGGAGGAGAAGAGCAGGAGGTTTAGGAGGAAGAGGAAGAAGAGCAGGAAGATGAAGAGGAAGAGGAGGAGGGAGACAAAGAAGAGGAGGAGGAGAAGGAAGAAGGACTCCGATATCTCTTTGGCAAAAAATGCTCTTGACACTTGGTTAGAGCTCCACTTAACCAGAGGGGAATATATCCTGAGAAATTGTCACCTTAGCCTAAAATTTCTCTTTATGCTTATGAGGTCTCTATCCTATCCTGATATATTGCTTTATATTTTGTGTGATAATTATACTTTATTAACTATATTTATATTGTTTATAATATGCTTAAATTCTTTTATTCAAATAAATATCCACATGCCTGCATCTAAACCTTTCTTTTATTTCCCAGAAGTCTGTAATATACCTACCTGCCCTGGAGTCTCCAATGAATGGGAGGAGGCTCCCATTGACAGGTATACCAAGCAGTGATACCAGGACTCTTTCCTCAAACTCTCCCCCTAGTTCAAATAGTAAATGGCTGGATCTCTGGCAGGAATTATGTAATATTCCCAGAGTCCAGGTACACACAGGCCAGAATGAGGGAGACAGTAGTCTTGCCTTATGTTTCACTGGTCAGATCACAACTGGGATATTGGGTTCAATTCTGACTTCTATTATTTAGAAAACACAATAAACAAACTGGGATTCATCTGAAGGAGAGCAATCAGAATGATGAAGAGGAAAGAAACCTGGCCTTATGAAAATCAAAATAACTGGGATTATTGACCTAGGACAAGAGAAGACTTTGATGAGGTGACAGTTGTCTTAACTTAAATATGTAAAGAACTATCATCTAGAAGGGGATTGAGCAAATACTGAATGGCCTCAGAACACAGAACTAGGAGCAAATAATGGAAATTATAGTGAGGAAGATTTCTATTTAATTCAAAGAAACTGTGTGAGTGTGTGTGCGTGTGTGCACGTGTGTGTGCACACAGGTATGTCTAGAGTTGTGTAAGAGTAGAATGCAGTTACATAGCACAATGAATAGAGTCCTGGAGTTAGGCAGACATTTCTGTAAGTTTCTGGCCTCAGAAACTTACCAGCTATTCTATCCTGGTCAAGTCATTTAACCCTATTTGCCTCAGTTTCCTCATTGGCAAAATAAGCTGGAGAAGGATGCCAAACCACTCCAGTATTTTTGTCTTTTTTTTTCCTGTGGGTCAATGAGGGTTAAGTGACTTGCCCAGGGTCACACAGCTACTAACTGTCAACTGTTTGAGGCTAGATTTGAACTCAAATCGAGGGCCAGTGCTTTATTCACTGCTTCACCTAGCTGCCCCATAGTCCAGTATCTTTGCCAAGAAAACCCCAAATGGGGTCATGAAATGTCAGATATAACTCAACAACAACAATAAATGGAAAATGAAGATAATAGATTTCCTGCCCAAATGCAAGAGATTGTGAGACATTTTTTTTTTCTTTTTCCATCAAAATTCTTGACAGCTAAGAGACTTTTTTTTTTTTGGTGAACTTTTACTATGGTGAAGGCCATCTTTTGATAAAGAATCAGTGGATGAGATATAAAAGACACATAACTGAATTAGTTTTCACGAGTACACTGGGTATCATGTAGGCTGTCATAGAGCAATTAATTTTAAATGTCTTCTTAATTCATTTAATATTCATTATAAGAAATTAAAACACATATTCAAGTATTATTTACTCAGGTTTTATAATTATATTCCAAATTAACAAGGACATTTACTATCAAGCCACTTGAATTACCATGTGGGTTGAACATTTTCATTAGAGTGTATACAAAATGAAAATTCACTCCAATATCAGTAAAAGCAAAGAGTTTTTGTCAGGACCATTTCTGTAACCTAGTCACTGTCCTCTGTTATTATTAAAAATGTTGGGGCATCATCCATTTTAGGAATGTTGTAAATTATAAATTAGTGATGTTTTAAATGATTCTCATGGAATTTCAGTATCTGGATGGATCTTAGAAATAAATCATCACCTCCAATTACATTCAGAGAGTCTAAATGAAGTGTCCAAAGTCATAAAATTACTTAATAGCAGAGCCAGGACTTGAATATAGTCTCCTAATTCCCAGTTAAGGAATTTCTGTTATACTGCTTCTTACCTGAGGGTTTTCAAATGCTCTTTCTTTAAAACATTACAAACAAATAAATGTTTCTGTTCTTACCATATATTTATGTGTCCTGTACTCTGATAAGTTTTAAAGCAAACGTATAAGTCAATGTCCTTGCTTTTAAAGGGCCAAAGGCCTTGACAGACAAAATACAAACATATGAAACAGTTAATTTAAAAAAAAAGGAAACTATGAAATGAAGTATATAGAACGTATTTATACTTAACAGCATGTTCTGATATTTTAAGGTAATAGTTAAAATTTTGTTTTTATTTAATAGATATTTAAATGGATTTTAACTTTATGTTGAAGTAGACATTTCTCCTAAAGACAATTGTTATACTATATTAAACAATAATAAAATTGTGAATTCAATATTTAGTATGCTCATATGAGAGCCTAATACACAATACTTTCAGCACTAGCCAATCAATTAAATAATAAACAAACAAAAATAAATTAATTATTAGGTGCCTCTCATACCCCAGGGACTGAGCTACATGAGTGGTCAGGTGTGAAAATCAAACAGAAATGAGGCCACTAACCCAGGGCCAGTATATCATACATAAAAATTCATGTAGGTCACATGCTGACTTAGGGGAAAAACCACAGATATTGACATTGTGTATATTTTACTGTATTTTTATTTATTTTAAAAATATGTATTACTAATTATATTTTAATCTGGTTCAGCAGCATTCAAGAGTTTTGCAAGCTACAATATGGCCTTACTATGTGTTTGAAAGCTTTGAACTAGGCAATAGAGATATGAAAGCAAAAATAAGCATTTACTGACCTCCAAGAACTGTACACAGGTATACATCAGATATAAGGAAGATAAGTACAAGATAATTTTTTTTATCTTGGTGAGGGATAAGACCCTAGTAGGCAGAATGATCCAGAAAAGCCTCATGTAGGAAGTGGAGTTGAACCTGAATTTTGAAGTTAACTAGGGATTCCAATGAGCATTGCTTAGAAGAGTGGCTATTAAAAGGATGGGAGCAGAGATGAAGTCAGGAATGCCATATATGAAGAACAGGAAGAAGACCATTTTGATAGAATGATAGAGTATATAAAAGGACATCCTAGTGAAAAGCTATCTTACACTCAGGTTGTGAAAGACTTTGAATGGCAAACAAAAGCATTTGAATTTGATACTAAAGACAAGACGGACCCACAAGAGCACCATGGTTGGATCTGTACTTCTTGAAGAGTAGATTGGAAAAGCTAAGGACTTGAATCAGGGAGACCAATTAAGATGACATTACAACAAACTAATTCAGAGGATATGAGGATATAAACAAAGTTGGCAACCTTGTAAATAGATATAAAGGAAAAAGGTGTCAGGATGTTGTGAAGGTAGAATTGACAAGAGGTGATGATTAGATAATGGGAAGAGGGATGAAAAAGAATGAAGATTTAAAGATCATTTCAAGCTGGTGCACTCGGAGCAACTGGAAGGATGGTAGTGTCCTCAGTAAAGAAAGTGGTACTTGGTAGAAAGAGCAATTTGTAGGAAAGGATCATGACTTCTATTTTGGACATGCTATATTTCAGATACTTACCAGGCATATGATAAGAAGTTTATAAGGATCAGTTAGTGATGTGCAAGTAGAATTTAGGAGTGAGTCCAGCACAGAGGTCATCATTGAACCCATGTGCAACACTGAGGTCCCCAAGAAAAAGCTTATGGAGAAAAAAGTAGAAGGTACAAGACAAAAACTTGGAACAAACTGAGTCAGAAGTCAATGTGATATAGTAAATAGAGTGCTGGCTTTCATATCAGGTTCACTTGGGTTTGAATGGCTCATTAAATCACTTAGCCCTTTTGAGTGTCAGATTCTTTATCAGTTAAAACAAAAATAAGAAAATAATTTACCTCATGGGATTGATTGTAAAGGTTAAATATACGTCCAAGACAACTTTATTTCTCCCTTATCCCCCACTCCATGGTTCCACACTTCCTCATTTTTTTTAAAGTATTTTTTGAATTGTCACTTTCTTTTTCTTTCTCCTTTCCCCATATGCAATCTGTTGCCAAAGTCTGTTGATTTTACCTACAAAAAGTGACTTTCATGCTCCCCCTCTGATATTTCCACCACTCGAATTCAAGTCCTTATTACCTGATCCCTAGGCTATTGCTATGGCCTCCTTCTTGGTCTTCCTGCCACAAATTTCTCTGCACTCCAATCTGTTTTCCACTTCGATGTCAAAGTTATGTTCCTAAATTGCAGGTTTGATCATATCATCCCCCTACTCAATTAAGGCCAATGTTTCCCTATCAACTCCAGGGTTAAGATTAACATCTTATGTTTAGAATTCATATATAATTTGAGTCCCCTTCCTTCTTTGCAATCTACTTACACTTCTCTCCCTCCCTTGCCTCCATGTGTTTTGTGATTCAGTAACTCTGGACCCCTTGTTAGTCTTTACCCAGCAAACTCAATTTCCCATCTCCAAGGGTTTACACAGACTATTTCCCATGACTTCAATAATATCCATTTTCCTCACTACTTCCTGACTTCTTTCAAGTCTCTGCTAAAATTACAAAATGTACAAGAAGTCTTGGCCAATATCTCTGATACTAGTTCCTTCTTCCTTTAATTTTCTCCAATTAACTCTATCTACATTTTCTTTGCATATATTTCTTTGCATGCTGTCTCTCCCCCTTTAAAATATAAACTCCTTGAGAGGAGGGGTTGTCTTCTAACTTTGTTTGTGTCCTTAATAAATGTTTTTGACTTACTGCAACAATGAAGATAAATCACTTTAAAAACCTCATGTCCCTGAACAAATGTCAACAATTATTATTTTTACCATAGCAATCATGACATTTTTCTCGGAAGAGGTGAATAAATTGTGAGCTATATCAATAGAGTAAGCACTCACAACAATGAATTCATATACTCATAATGTACAAAATATATATTCACTACCTATTAATATTAGTGATCAAAATGATATACATCTAAATCCAATAAGGAACCATATTACCTTCTAGATAATATTATCCAGAACAACTTTGAAGAGAATATTAGCAGCATAGGAATTGGCCATTACATTTTTTCCTAATTCACATCATTATGAAATGTTTGATATAACAAAACAAGATATTCCCATATTTAGACCAATTTTCAGGAATAGAAGAATGGGGTCACTTTGATAATAAAAGATGATTTTGCTATTTGTCAGAAAATGTTTGTGTCTTTTTTTATAGTTTCTGTAGAAAATACAATGCAGCCCCTGAATTCTATGTAATTTTGATAGTCTCTAGGGTTAAAGATATGAATTGTTATACACATTGTTACTTAATTTTTAAGGATGTCAAATATCAAGAAAACACTTAAGCCCCAAGTATACCTCTTCTTTGACTCACGTTATTGTTTTCCCCTAGTTGTATGTAGAATAATAAGAAAGGTGAATGGTGGAACAGCTGTTTCCCTTTTTCACTGAATACTCATATCCCCTAACTGTCCTTTAATTTAATTCCCAATGGTCTATCATATATACTGATGATAAACTCAAGCACTAAACCATAAGGATGAAGATAAATATGGGTTAATTGGGTGATTCGTGTTGATTTATTCTCCTTATATTTCCTGGCTGAACTTTAGTGAATTGAATATGAGAAAATGATACCTCCCCTTGTCACTACCAACCTCTATCATTCTCCTTTCAGTTCTCTCATTTGAACCTAAAACGTTAATAGACATTTTAATGTCCTGATTCAGAGGAAAGAAAGAATATTTCTCCCCTCATTTCTAAAGTATCCTTCATTTTTGTCTTAGAAGAAGAAAAAAAAAAGACTCCCTAGTTATTTGTGGCCTTCTCAAGCAATGATAGACTGTACATGTAACAATGTAATAAGTGTAATAATGGTAAACCCATCCCCTTCCATTTTTTTTTTACATAAACTATACTAAGCTTATATCTCCCTCTCATTCTCAGTACTTAACCCTCAAACCAAAAGGATTTCTAAATATATAACTGATACTTCTTCTTTTAAAAAATGCAAATTATTTTATTAGCATTCACATTTTGTAGTCTTGTTATCTTAGAGGTACCATTAAAATAATTGCCTTAGGCATGGATGAAAGAGAAAAGACACTGTCACCTGATCCAAATTTACCTTGGAGTTTTGAACAGAAGTGAGACGCATAAATTAACATTCTTCAGTGTCCATTAAAACTAAAGGATTTCCCCCTCTCTCTTTTTCTTCCCTTGAGTACCCAAATTCTTTTCACCCAATTGACCATTTTCTTTCACTACTCTAGTTTTCAAACCTAGTGTGAGTGTGTGCTTGTGTGTGTGTATGTTTTTATTCATGCCATGCTTCTGTGCTATTGCTAAAAAGATAATATATGTATACACATACACACACCCATACATATATATACTGAATGTTGGCTTCAAAAGCATCAGAGAGAAAAAACAAAACTTTGCAAGGTATTAAAAATGTGCAATAAAATACAAAGCTTCCAAATATAATCTTTTATATGAAATAGAATAATCAAATATATAATCTAATGGAGAAATATTTTGTGGCTCTGTAGTATTTTATGATTTTAGCTAAGAGATAGTTAAATTATGACGTACTACCCTGATATTAATAAGGGTCCAAAATAGCTAATTGCTTTGATTTAAATATATAGAATCAAATCATCACATTTGATGATCAGACTTGTTGAAGAAGAAATATTAAATTGGTAGTAATTTTATAAAATATATATGACAGCTAAAACATATGTATATAATTTAGAATTATAATTATTATTTTACATGTACTAATATAATTTTAAACAGTTTTCTTATTAGCAGGTATAATTTGAGCTATTGAAAATCAGACCTATATACTTTAAAAAAATACCTGGGGGGGCAGCTAGGAGGTGCAGTGGAATAAAGCACCAGCCCTAGATTCAGGAGCACCTGAGTTCAAATGCAGCCTCAGACACTTGACACTTACTATCTGTGTGAACCTGGGCAAGTCACTTAACCTTCATTACTCAGCAAAAACTAAACAAAACAGAGCAAAACAAAAAAGAAAAAAAAATACCTGTGTATCCTAGATAGCATGGAGTCAATCTCAGAGCAGTATATTTGAACTCAGAAAGGCCTGAGTTTGAAATTCTCCTTACTTAATTCCTCTGTGACCTTGAGGAAATCAATCACTTTTGTCTTTAGGTTTCCCATTTATCAGATGGTGATGACACTATTACTTATTTCGCAGAATTGTTGTGATGAGAATATGGCATATCTATAAGCATTTTACATACTTTAGAGAGCTATGAAAGTTGTAGTTGTTATTTTATTTGATAGTTATTATTTTTGTAGTTCTTATCATTATTATCATGAACTCTTCTCAATGGCAACCTGACCTTTATTATGACAAGGGCTTCCCATCTTTCCTTCTGTTTTAAGTTAACTTAGTAATTTTGTTTGACTTCTTTATCTGCTAGTGGAAAGTTAGAACTGAATTCTTCTCCTCCCACTAAATCATATACATACATAGTTAAAAGGATTTGGTCCATGACCTTCAGGAATTGGTAATTAGAATCCCTAAGCAGTGATCTAGGCTCCACGGATCAAAGCTAGTATTCGAGGTCAGTTCTTGGACAAAGAGGCTAATGTAACTGTGGCATTCAGTGCACAGGAGCTTCAGCTAATGAAATATGAGACCTTCAAAATCAGTGAGTCTTCAGAAACTGCTTTCTCCTCAGTCATGTGCATGTGGTCAAAAAAACTTTCAAAGAAAAAAGTAGGTGAAGACTAAATGAATATTTTCTATTAGGCTTAAATTACTAAAAATCATGAATGATTATGATGTGGTCAAAATAGAAGCTGTACCTGGACATAGATAAATAAATTAATAGTCTAGTCAATTATGACAGTTGGAACACAAATAACTACTTCCATCTTCTGCATATCTGAAAGAAACTATTTTCCTTGACTTGAATTATCTAGACAAGGTTATCAAGTCATTGCTCAGAAAAGAAAGGGTGGGTGGAGAGGGCAAGAATAAAAGAAGAAAGTAAGGTTTAAAATACAATGATATACAAGGCATAGCAATTGAAGAGTAGTGGCTCTAGAGTTAGAGGACCTGATTTCAAATTATGCTTCTCAAAATGATAAACTTTGTGACCTTGGGAAAATCACTTAAACTTTCTCCCTCCCTCCGCCGAGTTTTCTTAACTATAAAATGGGAAGGTTAGAAAACTATTAATCTCAAATTCTAGAGAAACCATAAAGAAACATTAAACCCAGAGTATATATTGAGACTTTTTTTTTCCTTTGGACAAGGCAAATATATATATATATATATTTGTTTTTTTCTTTATAAGATAATTTTGAAAAAAAGAGTTTTGCTTTTCTTCTTTTCTCAGTGGGTGGAGGAGAAGTAGAAGGCTTATCATGGAAAATAAATGAAATACAATTTTTTAAAAATAAGAAGGTTAAACTAGACATTTAACCTTCAAGATCACTCTGAAATACTCTTGATGCCCTAAGACTCAGAGGTCTCTTCCAATCCCAAATTGGTGATTCTATGCAATCTGCTTAGACTAAATTACTTTAAATTGTGAACTTCCCTCATTTCAACTAGTTTATTCATCATTTCTAATATATGCAACCTATAACAAACAATAAATTAATAAAATACATACAATATATACATTATAATATGTGTATATATATAATGAATATATATGAATTATATGTGTAGGTTTTGTATCTATGTATATAATCAATCAGTAATTTGGTAAAAGCACAAAATATTAATACATTTTTAAAATTTTCAAAGTCTGGAAATATAAGAAATTCAGAAATTTTAATTTGGAAAATATAAGATAGACAAAAGCAACAATGATTATGATAAAAAATTAAACTACAACTAATCTTTAACACTGTCAATAAACTGAATAATTTTTTTTTTCCTATCAGAGCCATGTTCTTTTGGACTTCTATTGGCTATAGGATCCTGAGATGGAAGGAACAAATCGGGTAGTTTTTATGGTTTTATATATCTACTCTGCCCTCAAGGCATGTCCTTTAGGAGAATCTTTGAAAATATCAATTATTCAAGTAGTAGGAAGCCGAGGTGAGTGACCTATATAACACATTCTGGTCCCAAAACTTACTGGTTTTGGAACAATTACCTTCTATGAGTCCCAGTTCCCTTAATATTAAATGAGGACCATAGTTAAATGGCTAAATCTTAGCAGTGTTGTAAGAGGGGAAAAAAACACTTTACAAAACTAAGTCACTTGATAAATTTTAATTTTAAATATTAATATAATCAAAGAAAAATGTAGAGATAAGTACCAAGAAAGAGTATCAACATCTGTAGATTGGGACTCAAATGCTCTTAGGTCATGGGCAGCTTCATACTAAACAAATAAACCTTGTTGAATGGACAGGATGATGATGTCTTGTTCAAGTCAACCAATCAACAATCTCTTGATAAAGATTCTCTATGTACCAGACACTGTCCTAAGCACTGAGGATATAAAGACAAAAAAGGAACCCTAAAGTGCTCACATTCTAAAGGAGAGTGAACATATACGCAACTTTCTATACAAGATATATAGCATTTACTTGGGATGTAATCTCAGAAGGAAGCCACTGGTAAGAGGTTGTGACCAGAATTCTTTGAAAATCAGACCTATATACTTTTAAAAAATACCTGTGGGGGGCAGCTAGGAGGTGCACTGGAATAAAGCACCAGGAATCAGTAGCACACAACAATATTTGAGATATACAGAGCATTTGGAGAGTTGGCTTAGGGCATCAATAATATTTCAGTGTGATCTTGAAGGTACATTTTTCCTAAGTTAAATGATAGATTTTCCCCTTATGTATCTGTAGGAATTTGGTTGTCATCTGAACTCTTAGATCTTAAATTGTCTCAACTCCATATAGCAGGCATAGCTTTTCATTTACCAGCATTGTTTCCAGCGAGCTATATCTTGCCCCAATGTTTCTAGGGAAACCCCTGAGAGATGTGGTATTTCTTCTCCAATGCCATCTTATCCTGTCTCTCCCCAAGAAGTCATGCTTTTGAAATATACTGGGAAAAAACCAACTCCCCTAAGTTTTTCAGACTATAACAAGTGTCTATTTCCCACAATGCATTGCTTCTGGGTTGCTCTCTTCTTTAAAAAGGGATAGAAAGTAGAGTCAATATTCTATTTGTCTCTGTGTATTTTCAGGTAATTTAGATGGTATGAAATTACACTTGGATCTTTCTCTTTGAAGCCCCAGTCCCAACCTCCCAGCCAGAGGAAGCAAATATTTTACTGCTAAAAGTTAATATATTTAGTAAATGTGTACATGTAAACATATTAAAATAGGTAAATACATTTTCAATATATGTAAAGTATGTAATACATCAACATCTCCAGCCTTTTGTTAGCTGATATATTTATTACAGTTTTAATGACTTAAAACAGAAAGTAAACTTTCTGTTGTCATTCAGTCATGTCTGCCTCTTCATGACCACATGGACCATAAGCACTCCAGTCTCTTCTATCCTCCACTATCTCTCTAAATCTAAGTTCACATCCATTGTTTCCATGTCTGATGTTCTATCAATCTCATCATTTCCATCCCCTTTGAATTTTGCCTTCAACTTTCCCAACATAAGGGTCTTTTCCAAGCAGTCCCATTTTCTTGTTATTTAACTTTCACCTTTAATATTTATCCAGTAAATAATCTTTAAGTATTTCAACTTTCTGAGAAAAGACTAAGGGTTATAAACCTCAGTTATATCTTAAACTTTTGATCAAGGTCAAATAGTAACGAGAAAAGAGAAACAATGAGTGATACACTTAGATATTTGGCTCCTCTCAAGAAATGAAAAGAATTGGGAAGGATCATTGTTTCTTCATAGTAGTAAAGCATGGTCAGCAATGCTAATTCAGTCTATCCCACTGTTCACATTAGCAGCAACTCAATTGTTTCCTGCTTTATAATATCTGTCTGCTCGTAACAGCCTGCTTTCTAGATTCTCTGAAAGTTTCCTCAACAGGTTCTTGAGATGGCACATCCAGCAGGTTGTTGAGATGGTCCCCAGAAGGCTGTTTCTCCTATTTTCCTTACAATAAATTATCTCTTGCCAAGTTGGATATCAACCTCAGAACTTGAGAATGCTAGCAAGTGGATTTATTCCCCACCCCAAAATTGCCATTGCTTATTATTGATGAGGTTGAAGACAGGATATGCTTCCATTTTTTCATGCCCTTGCTGATAAAAGATAATATCTATAAAAGTAGAGATCATCCTCTGTGTGTGTGTGTATTTCGGGCGGGGGGGGGGGGTTAGGGTTTTTTTTCTATCCTTAACACAAGTTAAGTTCCTGGCAATCAATAAATACTTTTTAATTGATTACATCCATAATCAAATTTTAAACTCTCTGAGTACAGATAGCCTGATTTTTACCTCTTCTGTATTTCCCCTGGATACCTATTACAGTGCAGGGCAAGCAGTAGCTATTTAATAATAATAATAATAATAATAAATAAAAAGTTGTCACATTGATTTTAATGTAGAACAGAGTTCAATAAATATATTTTACTATAATATCTCATTGAAGTAAACATATTGCTTCTTGCCCTGGCAAGGTAAATATCTTGACAAGTTTAATGTCAGTGATATAATGAAAACCACAAAATCACTCTCAATCATGATGAGGCTTTCACATTAAAAAACAATCCATATCCAATGCTTCCTCTGGCACCAGAAGGAAGGTCATGTTATGCTTTATTGATGCCCAGATGCGTTCCTTTCTAAACCATCTGTAACATGTGTCAAAAATGAAAGGCTGAATGAAAATATTCTGTGTCTCCTAAATTCAAAATGATACCTCTCTTATATGGTAAGAAAATTGACTCAACAAAAATATTTTTAATCACTATTTCTAACATCAGGTAAGATTTAGTTGTCCTTCATACTACTCCCTCTTCTCCCACCCCCTGTAGCTGCTCCCACCATTATAGTGGTATGGGTGGATTTATTATTATGGACCTAGATATAGGTCTTTGAAATGCAGCCTAAAAAAAACATCAGATATTACCCCCAATTGGATGGTGCTCTTCCTAATTACCGTAGTACACTAAGCTTTAAGAATTTTTTGTTCTTTTGGTTGTCGATGTTGTTGGGATTGACCTTTTACTTTATACATACACTTTACTTCCATAGTAAAAAGAAAAGCATTCAAATTGAAGGTCAAATCTTTATTCTTAAGTCAATTATAGGCTAAGCTAAAAACTTTTATTTTTATAATTTCCTTTAAAAGATGAAATTGAAAAAGATCATGGCTAAATTATCCTGCTTCTTTCCAAATGCCCTTCTGAATATTTTTTTTCTTTCTGCATTTTTCCAGTCTATTTTTGGCTACTCCTACTATTATTGTTCTATTATTGTCATTATTATTACTTGTATAGTTATAGTTTTCCTCTTAACATTTTGGCAAGAGAAATGTGAGGAGACAGGGAAATATCCTAGAGGTAGAAATAGTATGTGAGGTACACATTACTAACATGAGTTGGATAGTCTCAGAGTTAAGTCCTGAGTTCAAGTTCTTCCTGGGTAGCATAATGGTTTGGTGCCCCTGGGCCTATCCCTTAACCTCTCAGTGTCTGCATAAAACATTTAAAGATTCTTAAGTTCCAGTGTAATAGTCACTGGCTGTCTGGCTTTCTGAAATAGCTTCAGTCTTCTGTCTACAATCCAGTTAAAAGAATTTCCCAAATGTGAATTCCTTCAGTGATAAAACTATACATTTATACCACCATACACCAAAAATGAACAAAACAAATCAAATAAAAAACTATGGACAAGAATCCAAAACACAAATGTGATTTGGATTTATCTAACAAATAAACAGAGGAAAAGTCAAGGAATCAGGAGACATGTGTGTGTATGTATGTGTGTGTGTGTGTGTCAAATAGTGAAGTGATTTATGACTCAGTAGGCTCCATTCAACATATATCAAGATGGGCCAAATGTTTCCATGTATTAATTTCCTTTAGATTTGTCTATACCCATTGAATTTAAGAATGGCTTTAAAGGTAAAGCAGTGTCAGTATCTGAATTTCTGACAGTCTGTGAGTCAGTCAATCAATTAATAAATATTTATGTAGTGTCTACTATGTGTTAGACACTGTGCTAAGTGCTTCAAATACAAGAAGATGCAAAAGACAGTCCTTGCTCACAAGGAGGTCACAGTTTAATAGGGAAGATACCATTCAAACACATGTAAACAAAACAAACGATATACAGGATAAATAGGAAATTAAAAGAGGGAATGCACTAAAATAAAGAGGAGATGGATAAGGTTTCCAATAGAAGGTGGAATTTTACTTGGGATTTGAAGGAAACCAGTGAAGTCATTAGTCAGGAATTTGAGTTTTCTAACTCCCTTCAAATGTGAAGAAAACCATTGTATAGCTGACCAGGCTAACCCCATTTGAATGAAAGGCATTTTTGGACATTTCCTTTCTTGTAAGGAAACCCTGTAGTCAATGAAAATAGCCATTTTTATTACATATCCAACTGTGGGGGGAAGCTAGGTGGCACAGTGTATAAAGTACCAGCCTTGGATTCAGGAGTACCTGAGTTCAAATCCGGCCTCAGACACTTGACACTTACTAGCCATGTGACCCTGGGCAAGTCACTTAACCCTCATTGCCCTGCAAAACAACAACAACAAACAAAAACAAACAAACAAACAAACAAAACATATCCAACTGTGTTATTGTTGTTGTTTCTTATATATTTTCCTGGACATAGTCTGTCCCATTTTAGCTTGAAGTGAGGTAGAGAAAATGGGTGTAATGAACTAATTTCCATGTACTCATGAAGACACTGAGATTGTGGAATAGAATGGAATCAAAAGCATTTATTAAACATTTAGTATATGCCAAGCAATTAGGCGATGATGATACAAATAGAAAAACAAGATAGTCTCCAATCTCAATGAGCTAATATTTTATATGGGAAAAAATTCACACAGAAGGTTTTATCTTCAAGCCAGATGGAAATGCCCCATAATAATTAGGGTGTAGAATTAGGAATTTTGATATGATGGCATTTCCCAGAGATCCAGAAGTCACTGTCAAGGCTGATGAAAAGTAATGGTCATTTCTTTGGTCTTGTCTTCTTGACTGGTCTTATGCTTTGAACTGTAAAGCAAAAAAAGCCCAAAACCCTTTAAAGTAAAGCAAGCTAGATAGATGAGAGGTAGGAGGGATAGAAAGAGGGAAAGGAAGGCAATGACTGTAAGAGTGACACTGGTGAGAGCAACAGACTTCATTCTATTCAAGTTAAATTCTGCAACTTCTTTTGTGTCATTGACCTTATCCTTGTTAATGCAAAAGGAACAATAGTTTTTGAAGAATATTATTTATGGTGATGGGGAAAATGGTCTTGGGTTGAGACTGAGGTTATTCCATTATGAGAACATATTTATATCCTGTGTGTATGTATGTGTGCTTGCATATATATGTATCATACATGTACACATATGGAAAATAATTGAACATATGGTACTTTATAAATAAGATTGATAATTATTAAAGAATTTAGGCTCTTTACACAAATACACTAAGCTGTTGTGATAACTTGAATTGATTGATTATTTACTATAGGAAAGCTCCACCATTAGAATCAATAATCAATTAATTTCCTCGATTTCAATTAGCAATATAAATTATCTGCATTTTACATGTTAAATGTGCATCTGCATTTTACAACTAGCAATACTAAAAAATTGCATTGATTTTCATTAAGTAGTGGGAAAATGTGAAAGTTTAGTCAAAGAAGGAAAAATAAAGTGGTACATGATATCCAGGAACCAAGTAAACAATAATTGAATGTAAAAGTAACTCCTTGATAAATTCAATTTTCTGCAACATATTATAAAAAGAACTAGAAATTATTTTTTCTGTTATGAATATTCCTCTGTCCTGCCAGCCCCTTCACTTAAAAATAAAATCAGGCTTTCCATTACCATGCTGCTAAATTTCAAATTTTAATACATGTGTGGTCATATTCTCCTAGAATTAGAGTTCATTGAGAACTGGAACTCAATGTCTCTGTCTCTGTCTCTCTCTCATCTAACCAGATTTGCTAGCTCAGTGTTCTTTGAAATATAGTTATCTACATTTTTGATAGTTACTTTAAAATGCCAGAGATGCGACCCAGTCTTAAGCTGGGCATCATCATTCAAGACCCAAATCAAGTTCTATCTCTCTGTAGCCTTTGTTTGTCTTACATTACTTTTTTTTTTTTTTTGGTGAGGCAATTGGGGTTAAGTGACTTGCCCAGGATCACACAGCTAGTAAGTGTTAAGGTTCTGAGGCCAGGTTTGAACTCAGGTCCTCCTGACTCCAGGGCCAGTGCCCTATCCACTGTGTCACCTAGATGCCCCTACATTGCTTATGTTATTTATCTTATATTATTTCTCTCTATATAATTGATCTGAGAGGGAAACAGAGAGGGAGAGACAGAGACAGAGGGAGACAGAAATGAGGGACAGAAATAAAGTAAAAGACAGAAAAGAGATAGAGAGAAACAGAGACAGAGAGTAGTAGTAGTAGTAGAAGTAGAAGTAGAAGTAGATTAGACATAATTTTTTATTGGAACCAAATCATAGACATCCTTGATTTTGCTGAATAAATGAAGAGACAATCAATGTTTTCAAGCTTTGGCCTGAAAGATTCCTAACTGTTATCTTAAAAAAAGATTAATAGATTAATTTAGTAGTAGTTTGTTAGGATGAAGTGAGTAGGAGGATAGAATTAAAGGAAGATACTGAAAGAAGTAAGACTTAGTGTATTTCATTAGTTCAGCCAAGAGGTAATGTAGACACAAATAAGAAAGGTAATGTGAATAATAGAGGGGTGAGTATGAAGGGGAGAGAGATTGTAGAATAAGAAGTCATAGAAACACTCAACTAATTAGACCTTTATAGAACATGTGTTTGTGTGAGAGATTAAAAATAAATTTGATGTCTCAAGCATTCAGGATAGGTAGAGAAATGGTGTTTTTAATAACAACAAAAATGGATAAGACAGGAAGAAGATGGCATTATATTCCTCTTAGGGTTTTAAAGGTACTGCCAGGGAGTACAAATGACTTCATTGAGTCCTACCTTGTCTGCTTCTCTTATTGCTTATTAATTTTTCATCAAACTTAAATAGCTTTTAGCAAGGAGTATATACCAAGGTGGTATAATAAAAAGAGTTAGTATAAAACAACCCCCAGAAGTCTGTAAAGGACTCACTCACAAATAAATTCACAGTCCAGAGAAAAGTGAGTGGAGATTTTGAGCACATTGATGAATCAGTTAACTAGAGCTGGGTCTTTGAAGTATTTTTTCTTCCCTGAACTGCTTCTCTTCATAACTGCTTAGCCATGCTGTAGTTTCTGTCAGTGTACACGTAGTGATCTGAAGCTTCCTTTCCTCAGTATTTCTAATTTGTCCTCACATGAAGATGAGGTCAATGGTTTTAATGACTCAGTCACTGCCATTCTCAGGAGGCTGTTAAGGTGGCAGAGTATGGAAACAGTCCACATTCTCTAATCCTCAGAAAATTCACAATGTCTTTGGGATGGGGGTGGGGTGGGGGGGGCTGCTGGAGGTGAGAGGCCAGTTCACAATACCTTCTTTTGATTGGGATGAAGTAGAAGTTGAAGAGAGTGAGACTTAGGTTCTTCTCCACACCCCTAGTACTCTCACAAGTAACTCCTTCTGAGGGACTTGGCCAAAAATGTTTCTATCACTAAGCTTGGAGTTGCTTGTAGGCTTAATTCCAATTAGGCTTGAAGGTTTTACACAGTCTCAACAGGATATGAATGAAGCTCTTTAAACAATAGAAAATACTTCCTTTGAAATTTCTCTTCCTTTCATCCAATGGCTTTTTTTTTTTTTTCGGCAGGGCAATGGGGGCTAAGTGACTTGCCCAGGGTCACATAGCCAGGAAATGTCAAGTGTCTGAGGCTGGACTTGAACCCAGGTACTCCTGAATCCAAGGCCAGTGCTTTATCCAATGAGCCACCTAGCTGCCCCTGACTTTCTTAGACTTCTAACCTTATTAATGAGAAACTAGCTGTTTCAGTGTATAGAGTGGCAGGCCTTAAATCAAGAAGAAAAGGTCAAATCTGTCCTCAGACATTTCCTTCAATTTCCTCAGTTGTAAAATGACTTGGAGAAGGAAATGGAAAACCACTTCAGAATCGTTGACAAGAAAACCCCAAATGGGCTCATGAAGAGTCAGACACAACTGAAACAACTGAACAAAACTTATCAGGCTTGTTTTTTTGTTTTTTTATACCTAGTTAAGGTATTTTATTGCTTCAATAGAGGACTGATCACCAAATTAAGTATCAGGGGTATAGTATTTTGTTGGTACCTTCAAGTAAAATTGGGTGGTTGAATTATTGATCAATTAGCTCTAATCTTTGCTCTTTCTAGAAGCCAAAAGAATAAAGAGTAGACAGGAAAAAAAAAAAGGATGGGAGGGAACATTTGATGTTGGCTTATGTGAAATGAAGGTCAAGGAAGCTGAGGCCTGAGGAAAAGTCTTTTGAGTTGTCTACCATTGTTTATTAATTATCTTGTACAAAATAGTTCCATTAGAACAGAGATTATATTTTTAAAAGATTTACTAAGAGAGTGAAGTGTGAATAATTATAAGCTTTTTTAAAAAGCAAAAGGAGGAGGCAGCTAGGTGGCACAGTGGATAAAGCACTGGCCCTGGATTCAGGAGGACCTGAGTTGAAATCCAGCCTCAGACACTTGACACTTATTATCTGTGTGACCCTAGGCAAGTCACTTAATCTTCATTGCCCTGCAAAAAACAAAACAAAACAAACAAGCAAACAACAACAACAACAAGAACAAAACAAAAGGAAATGAAACATGTCACACAGAGTGCTGATCCCAGGATCAAGAAGACCAAGGTTGAAGTTCAACTCTGACATATCTTGCTCCTGTGACTTTAAAAAATCACTCTCTTTTCAGTGTTCTGGGAAAATCTCTAAGACCATACGTTGCATTGAATGTATTAACCTGTATGGGCCAAAAAGTCTTTCTCCCTGGGAGCTCTCTAACTAATTAAATAAAAAATCTAGGGGGAAAATAATTCATTTTTAAGTAGATATTTTGCGAACAGGAATGAGGAAGGGTTTGTTATTTTTTTTTTTACTTTAGGAAAGAATTGCTTATATTTACTGTTGAAATGAAAAGAGCAATGAAAAAAGGAATAGGTTGAAGATGGAAAGATCCAGTTTAGTGATGCAAAAATCTCAAGATAGAAAACAATGATTTTGAGGACAGCCTTGAAAAAAATGTGTATCAATTTCCCCCTTAAACTCAATGGGAAGGAGGGAAGTTTTCTGTAAAGTTAAATGTGATTTGAGTCATATATTGAGAACAAGAGAGGAAGGTAGAGTGCTGAGAAATTGATATGAGGAAAGAGGGCTATTTTAGAGAAATTGTTATCTATGGCAAGGGTTTGATAATATATGACTAATTGAATTGCTGACCAGGTTATTATCTCCATGAATAAATAATAAATAGACATTTTGTAAACAGTGGCATAGAAAGTAGAAGGAAGAGATAATTTAAAGTTTTTAGGATCATGATTATGGCTAAGGCCTGAGGAAATGAGAGATTCTTGAGGATAGCAATATTTTGGGAAAAATGACTTCCATTTTGGCTACAGATAGACAAGAGCCTAGAAGATGAAGTATGGATAAGAAGAATAAAGAGACATCTTTTTTTTTTATGAGAGTGGAGGAAAGATGCAATGGAAATGAGGATATGGTATTTTGGAATATGAGAAAGTAGTGGATAGAAGGAAGGTAATTTTAGAATTTGAAAGCCTAGAAATGTGGAGCCATGTTGAACAAATTCCATTACCTTCTTCCCTTCTGCCCATTCCACTTGGCCAGAGGAAGTAATTATTTCCTTTGAAAAGTCTGAACGATTTATACTTTTTTTTTGTATTATCCCCATGTCACAGATGAAGAAGCAGGAAGACTCAAGGAAAATAAAGTGTCCAAAAGTCAATAATGTAGATGTTTCCACACACCCTCATTCAGATTCTTCGATTTATTTCCCATCCATATTTTTTACTAGAGATCTATGGTCACAAGAGTCATTCAACCAGTTAAAAGGTATTTGTTTGGCATTAAGGATACAAGTACAATGAATGAAATAAAGTCCATGAACACCGTACTTACATTCTAATGGGGGGAAACAAATTTGCATATAAATATCTACTACATGTGTTTCCTGTGCATTAATAAACATGTGTACATACATATACATAAATATGTGTATATACATATACATAAATTCCTGCCTAAACTACATATATACACACAAAAAAGTTAAATATAAAGAATTTTACAAGGAAATACACTACCAGTTGGGAACCTCTAGGAAGTCTTTTTTCAGAAGATAATGCTTGAACTGAGATTTAAAGAGAACAATGCTACTAGGAGGGGGTATCTACTGTAATGCTACTAAGGTGGAAAGTATCACAGTCATGTAAATTTCCAGTGAAATAATGGAAGCATGAAATGGAATTATATGTGGGAAGAACTGAGTAAAGTGCAATTTTCTTGATGCTGAAGCAATATATAGGTGATTTTAATGTGATTCAGTACGATGGTAAGGTGGGGAAGTGAGAAACTCATGATTTTCTACTCATTAAAGTAATTACAACCATGTGAATAAATGTTTTTAATCAGAGGATGCTGGATTTAGAGTTAGAATGTAACTTTAGGGACCATCTTAGTCTAGCCTCCTCATTTTAAAGATGAGGAAGAACACAACTCAGTGAGATTGAATAACTTACTCAAATTCATACAGAAAGTCCAGGTCCTCTGATGCCAAATTCAACCTCCTTGCCCCTGTGCCATGATGATGCCTCAATGTTGAATTTTTGATGAATTTTGCCCGGTTTTATATGATGACGTCTGTCAAGTCAGTGAAAAATGTAGTCAGTCCACTCACTCATCATTAAGTACATGAAACAATCAGATGCTCAAGTTTGTCACTGGCTGTTTTGAGTGTCACACTTATTGATACATAACAGTTTATTACTTCTGCAAACATTTTGAAATTCTTGTGAACAAAAATCATTCCATAGTAGTACTTCAGGAATGCATTAAGCTCCTCTAGGCTGCTGGTGCAACTGAAGTTTCAAAAAGTGAATTGCCATCTAAAATTTTACCAATGAAACAAAATCACCTATTGTTCAAAAGTAGGGAGAATATCATTCATCATGACAGTATGTTTCAGGTCTAAAATGTGCTTATACATTTAGGTGCACATCGATACATACATACATATGTGTATATATACATATGTTTGTACATGCATATGCATATGTATTTTATACCTTTCATCCTGATATCTTATATGATTTTAGACATATGGCTTATATGATTTAAAGCAATTGGACTTTAAAATCGTAGCATTATTAAACTCCCTGATATGAAAATTAAAACAGAAAATGAGAATGATAAAAAGAATATTTAGTTGATTTCTAGCAGCCACTATATTGGTGGTCATGTCTACTTTGGATTTATATTGTCCTTAGCTTCACCAGATTATGTAGTTTAGGTTTTGATTAATTATTTCCATTGTTTATAAAGGATTTTTCACATGCTAACATTGAATTTTAAAACTTTGATAATCTTCACTATAGCTCAGGAAATCCTGGAAATAAAGTGAAATAGATGTTTAGATAAGGAAAAAGATTGTTTTCTCCCTTCAACTCTCCAAAATAATTCCTCAGTTTCTATGCATATGACCTGCATGCCGAAATTGAGTTGTGATGTTATGGAGGAGATGTGACACACTTAAGTTATGATCATGTAAAAAGATCAGTACAAAGATACACAGAGGGTGTTGTTAAGGCTAAAATTCTAGCTAAACTGTCTAAAATATCTAATGAGTGGTCGCCAATAAATTATAAGCTTTAGCAAGAGTTAGACTTTTAAGCATTTATTAAGGAGAATAAGAATTTGGTAAAGAGAGAGAAAAAGGCCTAGATTTCTATCTATTAAAGGGAGAGCACATTTCTAGCTCCCTTCTCCACCAGAGTCCAGAGGAAAAGAGAGCCCGAGACTGAGCGCCAGTCTCTTCCTTCCTCCTCCCACTAGTCCGCGTCACTTCCTGATACCAAAGACAAGACTCCTGGTCTTGCCCTCAAAGACCTTCGCTTCATGGGCAGAACTCTTCTACAGTTAGTATCCAGCAGGTGGCGTTATTCCAATCGTTACAGTCCCCCCTGTTGTTCCTCAAGAAACAAAATGTTTCCTTGACGGAACAGTAAAAACAATATGATAACTATTGCTAACTAATAATATGTGAACAACAATATAGAAAAGGAAGAGAGGGGCGATTTTTTTTGTCCTCATGAACCGACGCTTTGACATTAGTCTTGCAAAGGGAGGGCCTCTGCAGAGAATACATGTTACAGATGGTGTATATTATAACAGAAAGAGAAAAAAAACAACAAAAACAACAAATCAAAACTGTTCATTTAAAGTCTCTGAAAGTCTTTTCTCAGATGTCCTCTAGGTGTAGTCATGGAATGGAAGTCTTTTCAGGGGTTGATGTGTGGATGCTGGTAATCAGCCAGGAAAATTTCCTACAAAATTGAGCTTAACACAACTTTAAAATAGCTTTGTCAATAATCAAATCAAACAATGAAAGTTCTCAAAAACATGTCTAAGGGAATACAGAATCTTAGTTGTTACACATGAAACATATAATAAAACAAAAATTGAAACATTCTTTAAAATTATAATATTACTATAGTCCCCCCCTTATGGAGGGTAATTGAGAAGACAATTGCTGCAATATTAATTATTAAAAATAATTTTTTATCTTTGTTTCATCACTTTTTGCATCATCTGCCTAATTATCCTCATGCCATTATGAGAAATTTAAAAATCTAATATAATTGGTAACAGGTGTCAAGGCCAAATTCAACACTGTATTTATCATGACACCTGAGATAATTATGGGGGTTACCATAAAAGAACAGAGAAATGATGGGATATGAGCATTCCCACACTTGAGCAATATATACTGTCCATGCAGTATGCCAGGCTTAAAATAGGTGGATGGAATATATGTCCATGCCACCGAACATATTGGAGGAAACTGAGTCAGACTTAATCAGATGCATGGGATTGAGATGTCCATGGCATCAGGCATATAGGAGGGAGCATAGAAGCCAGGTGTAGAAGTGAGATGAGTGGGATCAATACTTCCAGCCATCTGTACAATATTGTGGGGAAAAATAAAATAAAATATTAAACCAAGAGAATCCAACCTCAACATTTGTCAAAAGCCGTTCCCTCGGCCATACCTTGACTTCATGCATGTCTCCCCTCATGTGACAGTTCAGTGTCTGCTCTTGCATGTATTCCTCTTGTGATTGGATGGCATCTTGGCCAACTGGCATCTGATAACTCAGAATAAAGGCAATTAATGTCTTAAATGATAAGTTCCCATAATCCAAGTCTCATATGGATTTAAAAATTGAGGATAATAAATGATTGCAAAAAATGTGAATACATCTTGACTCAGAACACAATATATAATTATGCAACAATTTCAAATAATACCCCTTTTTTTTGTACTTAGTATACAATTACTTTTGTGAAAAATCTGAACATATTTAAATACAAGTTAAAGCACAACACAATCTCAAAGAAAACTTTTACAAATGTTCCCCTCTTTTTTTTTTTTTGGAATATGCTTATCAAAAATAATACTTCTAGAATCAATTTACACTTGCCATGGCAAACAATTTGCCAGGGAAATGCTTTGAAGAGTTTGATCAAATAATCAGTTGAGAAAAAATAACAAAAACAAACAACTCAGAACATGGGAGCACAATACTCCTAGAATTAACATTGTATTATGAAATCAAAACCATCTTGCAATTTTTTCAAA
Source organism: Dromiciops gliroides (assembly GCF_019393635.1). Taxonomy (NCBI): domain Eukaryota; kingdom Metazoa; phylum Chordata; class Mammalia; order Microbiotheria; family Microbiotheriidae; genus Dromiciops; species Dromiciops gliroides. The sequence continues at coordinate 213,507,739 of NC_057866.1, read as the reverse complement.
ATTAGATAAATGAATAGAAGAAAATACACATGGAACAATAAAAGACAATGAAATTCAAACTAGGGAAATCTAAATGAATATGAACTTAATATTAATGAGTCTTATAAAATATAAACTTGATCACAACTATAAAAAGCTTTTACAAATATTCTCCTTGTTTTAAAAACTAAGTATAAGACACAATCTCAAAAGCCTGAAAATCTCTATGAAAATAAACCCATACCATTAATTTCAAAATGTATATATAATAGCATAGAAATCCTATGTAACCTCTGAACTGACATTAATACTCTGAGTGAATTCAGAACACTTTTGATTCCGATATCTAAAATCCCCAATACTCATATCAATACCTTGCTGCTTACTTCTACATTTCTGTAAAATATATACCCTTCCATGGCAAAAGAAGCAGAGTCTTGAACTATGTTGATTGTCATTCTTATTCAGCTTAAGTTTTTCTTCTTTAACCCCTCTATATTGTCTGTCGGGCTTTTCACCATACAAACGCTTTATAAGATTACTAATTAAAGACAAAAGCAGGTTAGCAAAATTATGAACAAATCGAGCATATCTGGAATTTAAAGGGTTTTCTAAAGTTGTCTCAGAAGCACAGCCAGGCTGGGGAAGGGCTGAGCCTGAAGCTGCAAATGTAGTTAGAGAAAGTTGCTCATGAGCATTAGATTTCTGGACTTCCCAGGCCAGGGAAGCAATGGGCTTGGCCATGGGAGGAGTAGAGGGTGGGGTCTGGAGAGGAGGGGAGGGACCAGAGCAATTTGAATCAGACTTGATTTTGAACTCAGGCCTGGATTCCTCTTCCCCCACTTTGCCTCCAGGTGCTAGGGGATTAAAAGCTTCAAGAGGGTGGGTCATTGCCTCCAGGCATGCAAAATTAGAGCAACAATTAGTGTTAGAACTGGGAAAAGCTGCGGGAATCTCTTCAGGTTTCTCTGAAAAAGCATGGTTGGGAGAGAGAGAGATATTTCCTTGTGTGAGTAAGTTGCTGGCTCTTTTAACAAAAATAAAAAGAAAAATAGAAAATCCACAAAGACAAAGCATTAACATGATCTTATCTCCCATTTGTCTGGTTAAACAGACTAAAATCAAAAATAGGGTAATTAGGGAGTTTAAAAGTTCCATTCGAAAAAATTTAAAGGGAAAACACAGCCAGTGCGCCAGTACTTAGCAGTTTAAAGGGTAGGAGAAATTTCTTACCCAACTGGAAGATCAGAAGTGAGGTTCAGCTTTCCTCTTCGTGGTCAGCCATCTGTTAAGGCTAAAATTCTAGCTAAACTGTCTAAAATATCTAATGAGTGGTCGCCAATAAATTATAAGCTTTAGCAAGAGTTAGACTTTTAAGCATTTATTAAGGAGAATAAGAATTTGGTAAAGAGAGAGAAAAAGGCCTAGATTTCTATCTATTAAAGGGAGAGCACATTTCTAGCTCCCTTCTCCACCAGAGTCCAGAGGAAAAGAGAGCCCGAGACTGAGCGCCAGTCTCTTCCTTCCTCCTCCCACTAGTCCGCGTCACTTCCTGATACCAAAGACAAGACTCCTGGTCTTGCCCTCAAAGACCTTCGCTTCATGGGCAGAACTCTTCTACAGTTAGTATCCAGCAGGTGGCGTTATTCCAATCGTTACAGTGTATAGTACCACCATAAATATCCAGAGATTTGAGGAAATAGATGTATTGAATCAGTAAGCTCCTTGTTAATTCCTGCATTTTTTTTGAACCAGTAATGGTTTCCTAGCATGAATCTCTGGCCTTCCCACTGACTCTCAGAACTTTAGATTTTAGTGTTCCCTATTATTAACCCAACTTTTTCCTTTGGTTAGCACTTACCTGGAATAAAAATTTACATTATTGTTATTAATATTTCTGGTGGGATCCTGCTTCTGCAAAAGTATGAGGAAATCTTCTTATGGGATAGCTCTGTGATGCCAGTGGCACATGTGTATGACTCTTGGTTGGTTGAGAGAATGATAAGCATGGATACCTGGGTAAATGACTTACTTCACTTGTTTCCAGAAAATTTTCAGAAGCACAAGGAGAAAGTACCACGAAAGTGGAGGTTAAGAAATGGAATGACAGCCCCTGAAGCCTCAGATGTATAGCAGCTGGCCCTATGATGTTTACTGACCTCTAAGACTCCCAACATTAGAGAACTTTAAAAATAGAAATCATAATCAAAATTGTTCTGCCTTTCCTGGTTTGAACTGACATCTATTCTTGTCACTCTTGAAATTGAAGAGTTTCTTTTTTCTGTATTATTTGATGTATTCTCATCTGTAGAACTCCAGTATCAGTTTGCTATTTTACTTAGATAAGTGATTTTACTCACTAGTTACTCTTTGTGATGGTTTTGTGTAAATAGAGTTTGGTGAGAAGGGGACAGGAAGGCAACACTAAGCTAAGAGATACCATTGTCTATTAAAAGCAATCAAATAAGTGGTTTTCCTTCTGAACCCAGACTCATAACCCTGGACAAAAGATAGTTGAGATGACAGCAGCAGCAGCAACAACAACAATAATAACTCTAGCCTTATATGTCACTTACAGCCTGCAGAAGAGGTTGACAGGACTCACTAGTTCTGAACCTTCCTGTTCTTCCCCCAAATAGCATGCTGGATGTAGAGGTAAGACTTTCCTCCTACTATCTTCAAGGTGAGTCAGATATCAGATTATATCTAGCTATGGAACTTAGTGAGATATATCTATATGTTTATATAACCCAGACATATAGTTATTACACAAAAAAAATTAATGTTTTTTTTTTTCAGGGCAATGAGGGTTAAGTGACTTTCCCAAGGTCACACAGCTAGTAAGTGTTAAGTGTCTGAGGCTGGATTTGAACTCAGGTACTCCTGACTCCAGGGGCCGGTGCTCTATCCACTGCGCCACCTAGCTGCCCCTCCCATCATTAATATTTTATAAGAAAAAGAGAGAGAAAGAAGTGAGGGAGAAAAATCATGTTCTTCTCTGAAAATAGCTTTCTAAATATCATCATCTTTGTGGATTATTCACCTATCTTTGGCAAATGATCTGATGGAACAGTTGGTAAGATCAGCAATAATAATCAAACTCAACTGTTGAGAAGCAAAGAATCTCATCCAAATATAAATGTTGAATAGATGGATGACAGACTTCTGGATTTGATACTGACTATATAAATAATAATATTTAATGTATCTCCTTGAGGGCAATAATTCCCAATTATTAACAAAATCTCTAGGCTATTAGGAGGCATTTAATAAATGTTTCTCATTGAATACTGACATACTAACAAAACATCTGATTGTGATAAGCTTTAAATAACAAACTGAAATTTTGTTTTCCATCTTACTATTAATAATTGGCAGCCATTGATATTTTTGAATGGGGAAGAAAAGTAGTATGTTTTAGGAAAATCATTTGGACTGCTGTGAGGAGGATGGTTTAAAGTGGAGAGAAGCTTGAAACAGGGAGTACAATTAAGAGGTGATGATAGCCTTAACTTGGGTGGTGTCAACATGTTAAGAGAAACAAGGACATGTGCAAAATATATTGTAGGGAAAGAAACTGCAGGATGTCACGATGATTGTATATCTGGGGTGAGGTAAAGAGAGATGCTGAGAGTAACATGATGAGGAAGACTAGGTCTGCCTCATGTTTCTTGATTGAACTACAAATCGTCCTCTAGGTAAAGATTTGACTTTATCTATAGTATATTATAACAAAAATAGAATGCCTGTAGGCAAACCTTTAAAGGTATCTCTGGGGCTTCATTCCCTTCTCTCTGAATGACTGTTCTATTCTATTGACCAGGATGGAGTTTTCTTGAAATAATTTAGTCTCTGTATGCACGCAAAATAATGCTTTCTATATTTAACTTTGACACTGATATTCATTTAAAAAATAATTATCCCACCCCTACCTTGCACTCACAACCATCCCCAGTCAGTAATTACTTTGGGGAGATGAAGGTCACTTAGGTTTATTAGTCAGTACACATGGAACGCAGCTTTACAAACAGGAGGCCAAGTGTCATCACTCCCCCGGGCAGCCTTTGAGAAACTAGATACATTTGTTCCCCCATAAATGCAATGCTGAGAGCAGCATGGCATTGTTGATAAAGAGCAAGATTTCAAGTCAGGAAGACCTGGAATCAATTCCCACATCTAAAATAAACTGGCTATGTGACCCGGAACATGACAGTGAATCATGCAGCTCCTCACAAAACTCTTTATGGCTCTAAATTACAGAAGGGATGGTCTTATACATTGATAGAAATTCTTCACTGGGAGCATGCTACGTTGAGGAAATCACAGGTATCACTTTTCAAAATGCCAACATGTTTAATTTTTGTAATATTTTATTTTAAAATTGCATTTAAAAATAAAATTTAACATTTGTAGTTCACCATCACCTCCCCTTTAATTGAGAAGTGAAAGTTTTTACCACATTTCCCCCCCTTTGTTTCCTCAAGAAACGGAATATTTCCTTGATGGAACAGTAAAAAGAATATAATAACTTTTGCTGACTAATAATATGCGAACAACAATACAGAAAAGGAGGAGAGGAAAGTTTTGTCCAGAGGGGCGATTTTTTTTTTTTAATCGTTTTTGTTTTTTGTTTTGTTTTGACTTTTGAAAGGCACTGAAAAGACCTGGAATTCACCACACCTTTAAGTTCTTTAAGAGCACAAAAGGGTGCTTAGCAAATCTTTTGCCTTTTATTTTTGGTTTTTGGTTTTGCTTTGTTTTTTTTTTTTTTTTACTTTTGTTTCTTTTGCTTTTCTTTAAAAACCCGATTTTGTAAACTAAGTGACTTTTCAAAGGCATTTTAAGTATATGCTATTGAATATTGAATCTTGCTAATTGAAGTCTTATTTCTTTTTGATGAATTAATCACCACTTTAAGTATCTGCTACTGTTATACTAGAGAATTCATGTATAAGATGATGTGGTCTACTTGCTAAAAGAAGATTATGTAACAATGTCTAATATAATCAGCTATTTACATTCGTTTATTATTTATATGTCATTATACTCTGGGTATGGTTTGGAATTATTGTATATATCACTAATATGTTCTCAGTTATGCAGCATAGCACACATTTTTACCATCATACTGTCTTTGGTGAAATTAATGAGATTTCGGAAGTATGGAAACTTATCATTTCAGAGACTAACTTGCTGTGAACTCTGATGCAGGCCCTGGAGAGAATATATGTGCAACAAAAGGAGAGACAGGTATACGTAAGTCCATGGTTTGCTTATGATGGTGACTATGTAGAGCACAATTACTAGGCACAGTCCAGTATTCATCCTCTCTCCCTCCTAATTTAACCTAATTTAACTGAACTTATTTATCTTTTTATCTCACTCAGTTGAACTCACCTGTGGCCTAGCACAATCACTGGCTGTCTCGGAACTATGAGATATGGTATGATAACCTTTCCATAACATTTTCAGGTGTCATGAACACATACTAAATTTGACTTTGATCCAGACACATGGTGGTAAAAAGTGTTACTGATTGCAAAACTACCTCAACCCTCTATTGGAAGTCTAAGGATATAAAGAAGGGAATGTAATGGAATTTATTAATTTGATCATTGACAATGCTATGCTAAGGTTTTAAAAATACAGCAATTCAAACAGTTAAAGAAGATAATCCAGCTTTCCAGACCAGAGTCCAGAGTCCAGAATCCAGACCAGAGTCCAGAATCCAGTTTTCCAGACCAGAATCCAGTTTCCTCCTGATGACATCTTACCACTTCAAGAAGACAAGAGAACTCAGAGACTTTATATGAACTGTTTTGCTTTATTAGCTTTTACTATCTCCTTTCTGTTATAATATATACTATCTGTAACATGTACTCTCTGCAGAGGCTCTCCCTTTGCAAGACTAATGTCAAAGCGTCGGTTCATGAGGAAAAAAAAAAAATCGCCCCTCTGGACAAAACTTTCCTCTCCTCCTTTTCTGTATTGTTGTTCGCATATTATTAGTCAGCAAAAGTTATTATATTCTTTTTACTGTTCCATCAAGGAAACATTCCGTTTCTTGAGGAAGCAAAGGGGGGGAAATGTGGTAAAATATGAAAGTTTTTAACAGTCGGTTAGGATAACTGAAAGACGCCAGTTTTTCAAGGACCACCCTTTTGGGGAGGAGATGAACAGTCCGCCTGCTGCGCATGTCAGACTGCCTGCCGGGTTTTTTACTTCCGGGGTGGAGAGAATGGGAGTAGGCCTTTTTGCCTGCTTGGCGGGACTCCTGACGGTGCGGCACAGACGGTCTCCCTCTCTCCAAAGGTGGCCTTTTCGGTTTGGTGAGTTTTTATAAGGAATATAGACTAAGCCTAGACTTAAGACGATTTGTATTGTATTTCTATTTTCCTATCCTTCTAATCAACATCACCTTGTGACTACCATACAATAAAGGCTTTATCTAGAAAACCAGAAGCTTCTTCCATTTACTAGTCTGGGAGATAAATTAGGGAAAAGTTAAGTAGGGGAGATTTATGATCTAATATCCAATTTTAAATCTCACAGAAGGCAAGCAATATGATGTGTAATCATGCAAAACATATCACCATATTAGTCTTGTTGTGAAAGCAAACACAGACCAAAAAAAAAAAGAGAAAGGTTTTTAAAAAATTAATTAACTAACTAATTAATTAATTAAAGTTTTCAACATTTGTTTATATAAGATTTCCGATTTCAAATTTTTCTCAGCAATAAAATGATCCATGACAATTCCAAAGGAATCATGATGGAAAATGCTCTCCATAACCAGAGACAGAACTGTGCAATCTGAATGCAGATTGAACCTTACTATTTTCACTTTTTTTCCCTTAAGGTTTTTCCCTTTTGCTCTTATTCTTCTTTCACAGCATGCCTACTGTGGAAATATGTTTAACATGATTGTATGTGTATAACATATCAGATTGGTTGCTGTCTTATAAAGAAGGGAGGGAGAGAGAAAAATTTAGAATCAAAATCTTATAAAAATGAATGTTGAAAACTAACTTTACATACAACAGGAAAAAAATACTATTAAGATTGAAAAAAATGAGAAAAAAATAAAACAAAGAATGAACAACACTACCCACAACTGCTTTGTGATATATTTTGAGATTAATGTGGCCACTCCATCTCCCTTCACATTTTTTACTCATTGATCCCTTTGATATTTTTTAACCCTTTTTTCCCCTTCCTGATGAATGTTATTATTATTTTTTCTAGCTCTATTTTTTTGTAAGATTAGTATATCACTAAATGAGTGAATTAGTTTAAGTAGAATTATCATTTTTCTTATTTTGGCCTGGCCTATCCATGAGCAATTAATATTTTCCCAGTTATTTATATTTTAGTTTATTTGTGTAAAGTGTTTTGGAATTGTGTTCATGTGGTTCCTGGGTTGGTCTTGGCAGGTAGACTCCCAAGAATTTTATATTGTTTGCAGTTATTTAAATGCAATTTATCTTTCTATCTCTTACTGCTAGATTTTGTTGGTAATAAATAGAAATGCTTAGGATTTTTGTTGGTTTATATTATATCATACAACCTTGCTAAAGTTGTTTATAATTTTAATAGTTTTTTAAGTTGATTCGGTATAACATCATATCATCTGCAGAGTGATAGTTTTGTTTCCTCATTGATTATTCTAATTCCTTCAACATCTTTTGTTCCCCTCTTAATTGCTATGGCAAATATTTCCAGTATGATATTGAATAATAATGATGATAATGGGCATCTTTGCTTCACTCCTGATCTTCCTGAAAAGGCTTTTAGCTTATTTGCATAAGAGATAATGTTTACTGGTAGTTTTAGATAGATGATACTTGCCATTTTAAGGAAAACACCATTAATTACTATACTTTCTAGTGTTTTTAATAGGAATGAGTGTTGTATTTTGTCATTTTTTTACATCTACAGTAATAATCACATTTTTTTTTGGTTTTGTTATTGACATAGTCAATTATTCAGATAGTTTTCCTGACATTGAACTAGATGTTTATTCCTGATATAAATCCCACATGGTTTTGGTGTATGATATTTGTGATACATTACAAAAATCTTTAATATTTTTGCATCAAAATTCATTAGGGAAATTTACCTATTGTTTTCTTTCTGTTTTTGCTCTTCCTGATATTGTATCAGCACTATATTTGTGTCATAAAAAATAATTTGGTAGGATTCCTTCTTCTCTTATTTACAAATAGTTAATATGGGATTAGATTTTTTGTTATTTAAATGTTTGATAGAAGTCTCTTGTAAATCCTTCATGTCCTGGTAGTCCATTTTGGCTTGTTCAATTTCTTTTTCTAAGGTAGGTCATATAAGTATTCTTTTTGCTCTTACCTGCATGTTTAATAGAGCTCCTGGTAGATCCCTTCATTGTGATTTAGGTGACAAGTTCTTTGATGTTATCAGTTCATTACCTTTCCTTAAATAATATCCATCAATCTTTTTAAATGACATTCTCATCTCCATTCTAATCTACAGCCATTGAGTGCTCATCTCTCTTCACTAACTATGAACTGATAAGAAAATTTCATTCCCCCTCCCAATACATCCTCGACTCACAAAGACCATGGGTATGTTTTTAATACCTACTGGAACAATAGAGCATGGATCTGAAAAACTATGAAGAACCATGCCTGTGCTTAGAATTTGCAGAGACCATGAACCAGTGGCACCCAATAAAGCTCTAGATCACAGGACCATGCATCATAGCTTTAAAGCTTAAAGGAACTGAGAGGTCACTCAGTCCTACACCCTTATTTTTACGAATGAAAAAACTAAGGCTGAGAAAATTTAAAATTTAATCAACCTGTCCAAGGACTTATCCTATTAGTTCCTCACCTAGTAAGTATGTTAGGTGTCCAAAGAGGAGTAGCCCTTCTGATGTGATATCTATATCTATATCGATATATCTACATATCGATATAGATATAGATAGATACATATAGATATAGATATATACACACATACATGTATACATACATGTATCTTATATGTCTATGTGTAAGTGTATGTGTATATGTGTATCTATCTATCTATCTATCTATCTATCTATCTATCTATCTATCTATCTATCTATCTATCTATCTATATCTTATGTTTGCTTTCCCATAAACATATTATGACTTCCTAGTAGACTGTGATTTCCTTGAGAGTTGGGATTAATTTCCCAATTATCTTTTTTTTATCTCTGTTATCAACCTAGTGAATAATAATAGATATGTAATGAATGTTTGTGATTAGTTTCCTCTTAAATAAACAGAAAGTGTTAAATTGCTCTATTGGTGGGATACATTTAATAAGTAAAATAATCCCCACTGTTGATTCATCCCAACTATGAAAACTGATGTGTCAAAAGGGATATTTTTATCAAGTTTGAAACTTGTTATTATTATTATTGAGTCCATGAAAAACATCATTCATCCACATATTTTGTACTGTAGTTCTTGGACCTAGAAGGGGCCATGAGTTTAGGACAATTTAATACTTTACAATTTCATTTTGTTTTGGGGATTATATTTTAGTGAAAATCATGGCCTGTTCCACCATCGATATAAGGCTATTCAAAATTCACCTGATTTTAAAATGAAAAGTATTTATCATAATAACAATATGAATAATATTATAATATAAACATAAATGATATCAAATATCCAATAATTTATTTTATAAACAAGAAATTAAGTATAAGTCATAGAATATTGAATCAGTTATCATTATGGAGGTATAAAATACTTGGCTTCTTCCATGGTTCCCAAGGAGACACTATCAGCTATGTATTTAATCCCTTTACTTTCATTCAATAGCAGAAAGAAATGGTCAATTTTGAATCAAGTTCTAAAACTGAAGCTTAAGATTCGAAATCCCTTGAATCCCTTCCTCTCCCTCAGCAGAGAAAAAACGTGTTGACGTATCATAGCTGCATATCCATATCCTCCTTCTGTAACTCTGGAACAATAATGTTATAACCAAACTAAATTCCCTCTTATTGTCCCTGCTATTCTAACAGGTTTATTGTTAGCTCCTCCAGTTTGCAAATGATCATGGATCTCATGCTGCTTAGTCTTGGTTCTCTGTTTTTCTCAAAACTCCATGTAGCTACTTTCTTCCTCCAAGTTCTGCCTATGTTGGAACAGTGGGGAAACTAAAGCCATTATAGAAAGTGTCCATTAAGGACACTGTATTGCAATTGCAAATTCAAATAAATAAATAAATAAATAAAGGGGAAAAAAAGAAACATAAAAACCATTGGTGCTTAAAAGAAGTATAGACTTAGCTAACCTCTTCATTAAAGCAAAGTAGATTAAGAATACATGCAGCCTAAATCATGATATGCAGTTAGATAGACAAGTCTTTGCATATATAAAACTTAAGCAGGCACTGCAGATAAACAAATAGCTAGGTGTAGAATTAAAGAGGAGGTTATTAGATGTGGTCATGTTTGGTACCTTATTTTCTAGATTTTTTACTTCACTGGTATGGCCTTTGATGAGACTTCAGAGTTATCTACACAGCACCAGTTAGGCCCTAGATATGATAATAGCAGAGCATAGAAAGATTTTTCTTCCTTCCTTTTATTTCTTTTTCTTTCTGGTGATGATATTTTGATTATTTAGGGATAACTTGGAAATATCAGCATTGCATAAAACTATAAATCATCTAATGAAATACATAACTTTCAAAGCAGAGTCCTTCCATATTCTTGCTCAAATTGCTTAATTTTATTTACAGGATATACACTTGAAATTCAAAGTAGGTATTCCTTTAAAATGTACTTAAAATAAATTGATATTCCCATTACCTATTAAAATTTCACATTGGAATTACTTAGAGATTTTACTAAAGGATATTTGCTTAGAAAGTAATTAAAGGAAATCAGTTTTTTTTAATTAAAGCAATTAACATATTCATAGTGCTTCCATTTAAAGTAATTGCTTAATATTATTTAGATGCTTTCTCAACTATGGGCGTACTGTGACTCCTCTTTCTGGAGAGAAAGAAATCCTGTATTCATACTGACAACTTGTAGAGAACAAAGCAGGAGAATAGCTTCAAATATGGTCCTGATGGTAGATGGACTCATCCAATCTAATAAACAGGCTGCATCTCCTTTTGTCCCTGATTTCAACACACCCTAACAAGCTGCCCCTCCTTGGATTAGCACATCATCTGCAATCCCATAAATGTGATACTAACTCAAGCCTTGATTATGGACTTCCTTCAGTCTCCCCTGCCATCTGGGTGAAGTGCTGGAGAGTAGAGTAAAAACTTCTTCCATTACCTGGCTTTAGAGATGTCAGAAACTGGACATTTCCATTCATTCTGCTCTATATCTGCTACTGTGTCTAGTTTCACCTACATAGGACAAGTTGTCCCCATTCTGAGTGACCCCTGCTCTCTTCCCACTTCTTTACTTATTCCCCCAATTGTTGTCTCCCCAAATTAGATTGTATGTTCCTTAAAGGAAGGGGATATATTTATTTTTTATTAATTATTTCTCCAGATTTTTAGCACATTATAGATACTTAATAAATGCTAGTTGGATTACAGGTGATATACCTTGAATACCATAAACTTAGATACATATGGAAATTTTTAGTAACACAAATTCACAAGCAACATCTACTAAGGAAGAGAATGGCGGCCATTTATGTCAATAAAGGGCATTCCCATACCAATTAAATCACAGATCCTTAAAGTACTGAAATATATATAGCTTAATTAGATTAGTTGTAATTTGTTAAAAAAAACATCAAAGCCTTCTCGTGAGATTAGATTTCATCAAGTAACTGGCATTCCTGAAGAAAAAAAAAAGTATTGTTCAAGTGCAGTAACAGAATTGTATTGACATTATAATGAAAGTTCTATGAATTGTTCCTTAAATTCAAAGTTAGTGTTGCTGGCTATACTTTAATTCAAATAAATGGAAGTGGAAATTTTGTCAAAGAGAAGATCATCACTAAGGGCAAAGATAGGGTTTAAAAGTCAAGCTCCTGAAGTTAAGCCACTGGGGAGATATTAATTTTTTCTTTCAGGACAATGAGAGTTAAGTGACTTGCCCAGGGTCACACAACTAGTAAGTGTCATAGGTCTGAGGTCAGATTTGAACTCAGGTCCTCCTGAGTTCAGAGCCAGTTCTCTATCCACTGTGCCACCTAGCTGCCCGAATATTAACTTTTTACCAGACAGATGTAGAATAATAATTTTTTTGATATTTCATAGCAATTTTATGAGGATTGATTAAAAGACAAAATGGAAGGACTCCACGGAAGTGTCTTCTTAGAGTGAAAATATGTATTTATAAATATATTTCTCCATGTTATAATTCCATTTTTGAAGTATCTGCTATATTCTGTCTCCTCAAATCATATGTTTTTCAGTAAAATTTACAAAGAACACTATTTTTAATATAGGGGTGAGATATGGTATCTCAAAACACATCTAATTATCTATGTGAGGTTTATTATGGTCCTCCATGTGGGTGATATGGCTATTTTGAGTTTTTGAAGATTTTAATAAATGGGATTCTACTGATGGTTTTGAAGTAGCCATGTCAGGATCAGTTTCTTTTTAGCATTATTGACTAAGAATCTTTTTGAAGCAAGAGTATAAAAAATAATTATAGAAGACAACTGTATAGACTCTATAATGGCCAAGAGCTAAGTGATAGGTTTCTTTTATTTTTTTGTTTTTGTTTTTTTGTTGGACAATGAGGATTAAGTGACTTGCCCAGATCACACAGCTAGTAAGTGTCAAGTGTCTGAGGTTGGATTTGAACTCAGATCCTCCTGAAGCCAGGGCTGGTGCTTTAATCCATTGGCCACCTTGCTGCCCCTGAGGCTTCTTTTCAACAGTAGAATTGTTCCATCTATAAAATGCCTTTCAATGGTACCCAGATCTCCAGAGAAGTATCAGACATTGTAGAAATCACTTGTCTATCCTTGGTATAGAAATAAAGACTTCAGGGCACATTCTGGGCTAAACAGGCATACCCATTCATTGTTCTTTGGTTCTTGTGTCTTTTTTGTTTTTCAATCATGTCTGACTTTTTGTGGCCTCTTTTGGGAGGGTTTCTTGGCAAAGAGTAGTTTGCATTTCCTTATCCAATTTACTTTGCAAATGAGGAAACTGGGGCAAACAGGGTTAAGTGACTTGGCTAGGATCACACCATTAGTTAGAGTCTGAGGTCAGATTTGAACTTGGGAAGGGGAGTCTTCCTGACTTCAGGCCTGGTACTCTATACCTCACTGTCATCTCATTCTTGTGGAGAGCCACAATTTTGTTAATATGGACGCTTCCTCCACCGCTAAAGGTTAATTATAACTCCATCTTTTCATTCCTTTTTCAAAACTTCAGTAACCAATTATTAAGGGCCTATTAGTAGGGGCAACATTTGTGATTTAATGGGTATAGAGAAGTCCAAGTTAAATAAGTTCCCTCTACAATGCACTTCCTCCAAAAACTATACTATTTAGAGAGTTACTTAGGTATTACTGAGGTTAAATGACTTGCCCAGGCTTACACATCCAACATTTTGTATCAGACTTACATGGAATAATATATAAAAAGCCCGAGTCCTTGAACTCAGGAAGACCTGCATATGCTAGTTTGGAGGGAGAATCCCAAGTCTAGCTATGCCATCTTTCTACTTTCACCATTATAAGCTACATTTGCAGTCTTACTGAAAGCTTGGATTGCAAAAAAGGTATAAGAGAGTTTAAGGACTTTAGAGTGTCTAGAGATGAAGTAAGAGGTAAAGGGCAAAGAACTGGGTTGGAATCACAAAAATATGGGTTGAACTCCTTGAAACAAATGGTCTCTATCATTCAGGCAAGTCATTTAACCTCTCAGTGTTCCAGACAATTGTCTAAGCCTATAAATACAACAACAAGGAAGGTAACATCTACTTCAGTAAGAGTTTCCTGTAAAATCCAAATCAGTGCAAGTCATGAAATCATCCTAATGTGATGTCATGGTCCTCTTTGGGAATGAAGGGCAAACAACCTCAAGAAGTCTAGTTAAAAAAATAAATAAATAAAAGTTTACAGTCTAGTATCTTAGTGCTTGTTCCTTATGATTAACAAGTAATTAGTCTTCCTCTGATTATTTTAATATATGTCGGATATCAAAATACCATGTGGATCATTGTATCATAAGTTTAGGAGGCACTTCAGAGTTTGAGTGCAATGTTCTCTTTTATAAATAAGGAAACTGAGGCACTGAGAGATTAAGTGACTTTTTGAGTTTAATATATGTATTAATTGTTAAAAGATTGACTTGGACTCTTCTTTCTGATCCCAATAACAATGCCCTTTAAATGAAACCATGAAACAGAAACTGCCTTTCTGTGGTTATCAGTTGTCTTATGTTATGTTATGCTATGTAATGTTATGTTATGTTGTTTTGTTATGTTGTGATGGGATGGGATGTTGTATGTTATGTTATGCTATGGGTGTTATGCCATGCCATACCATGTTGTGTCACGTCATATCATAAAATATTTGCATATAGTTCAACCTGTACAAATACATAAAATAGCTAATCAAAAATGCCATCAGTTGAGAGACCATCCATGTATCAAGGGTCACCACATTGACATTAAAATCTGACATGATCATTTACCCTAATGGGTTTAAGTGGAGATAAATGTGTACATTTTGACACTATTCTTGGCAACTTCCTGATACCCAGTGGCCGTATAATTTATAGGAATTAAGGAAATGAATGGAGGCAGCATGACCTGCCTTAACAGATATAATGCAAAGCCTGCAGTCAGCAAGACCAGGGTTCAAATTTCACTTCTGACATCAATCATGTGACCCTGTAGCACTGGCCTCTTTGCTCACTCCATCAGCTGACCTCCACACACTGTCACTAGCTGACCCCTTGCATTCTCTCCTTTTTCTACATTTCTATCTTCTTTGTCTTCCTTGAAGTCTCACTTAATATCCCACCTACAGCAAGAATCCTTTCCCTGTCCCATTTAATATCAGCATTTTCCTTCTATGATCATCTGCACTTTATCCTGTTTGTATATAGTTACTTGAGCATTTTCTTACCCTTTAGATAGTGAGCTTCTTTAGAGTGTGATAAAAAGTGAAAGTTTTTTAACAGTCAGTTAGTGATTACTGAAAGACACCAGTTTTTTGAAGGACCACCCTTTCGGGGAGGAGACCTTGACGAACTGCCAGTGCATCTGCTAAGTACTTCGCTTCTGTCTGCTAAGCACTCCACTTCCGGGGTGCGAGCTTAAAGGCAAGGAGAGAATGGAAATGATGTCTCTTTTTCACTCTCCTCGCCTGCTGGCTTGCTCTGCACACACAGATGCTGACTCAGGTTCTACTCGACCTGGTCCTCCAAAGCAGCACGTGCTTGATGCGGTTCTCAACTTCAGAGGTGGCCTTGGGGTTTTGGTGAGTTCTATACGAATATAGACTAAGCTTAGATCTAAGACTACTTATTTGTATTTCTACTTTCCTATCTCTCTAATCAACATCACCTTGTTTTGTTGGCTAAGTAGTTCCCAAACAATAAAAGCTCTAACTAAAGCTCAGAGGCTTCTTTCACTTACTGGTCTGGGAGATATATAAGGGAAAGGTTAAAGGGGAATTTAATGCTCTTGTATCCAATTTTAAATCTCACAAGAGTAAGGACTATTTTAGCCTTTGTATCTTCTTAGAAACATGTCTTGAACATAGTAAGTTCTTATTAAATATTTCTTGACTTGACTTGTTGACTTCAACATGGGCAAGACCCTAAGTGACTCTGTTAATCTGTACAACATGAGATAGAACTAGATGGGTCTAGCCCTCCCCTCCCCCGATGCTCACATGGTAGGGTCCTATAATCTTCCAGATGCTTCACATTTATGATATTATTCAAAGAAAAAAGTTCTTCCATATGGGGGCTGCCATCGAATAGTGAGCTTTCCAGCATGGGTGGAAAAATCACCAAGACTGAAGTTCTATATCCCAGTATCAGTAATAAAATGATTGTGTCCTGGTTACTCTGGCATTTTGAAATTAAAATGGGTCCTGTGACAGATTTATACTTTCCCCCAGTAAACGTCTTTAAACAGCAGAATTGCTTTTTTTTTTCCTTTTAAAAAAGCCACATATGACCTTAGAGAGTTTCAAGGTCAATATGAAAATGCTAATTATCATAAATATCTTTGAAGAAGTGGATAGAATGATGTTCTCTGTCAGAAGAAAGATAGAATGCAAATATGAGGACATTTCAGTTGCTCTAAATAGCTTAGATGACTTAAAACTATTTATTGGTACAACATTAAATTGTTCTATATGATACACTATGGATCTATGTATTAAAATCCTGTTAACAGTGCCAAATTTGTATATAGTGACAATTAAATCATTTCCTCTTAAAGATATTTTCTCATTTCATGTCTGTTAATTTTACATTTTATTTTTATTGACTGTATTTGATGGAGTGTGTCTAACACAGATAGCATTTATTACCAGTGGATATCATTTTTCCTATCATGTGTTTCCTTTTACTCATATCCAATAACTGTGTAACTGTCCACAGGTTTAGAGGGAAAACAAAATATTAGATGTCATCTAATTTAAAAAAATCTAATTTTATAGTTAAGAAACTGAGGCTTAGAAAGCTTAAATGCCTTACTTGAAGTCACATAGATGGCAAGTGATCACATCATAATTTGAATTCAGGTCCATAGAAAATAATTGACTTATTTTTCCCATTCCATCAACATGTTATACAGAAAAGATATTTTGGAAATAAGATCCAGGAAAACATAGATAAAAATAAGCAAATTATCACTTGATTTTCCAAAGGTAGCTGTTGGCTCAGTGGACAGAGTACTAGGCCTGGAAGAACTTCCTTCAGGAAGAAATGACTTCAAATCTGGACTAAGAGACTTAATAGTTGTGTGGCCTTCGGCTAGTCATTTACCCTCTGTATTCTTCAGTTTCCTCATATTTATAACAAGGATAAAGAGAACAGCACCTAACTCCCTGGATTGTTGTGAAGATCACATGAGATAATATTAGTACAGTGCTTAGCATAATGTCTGACTACAGTAGGTGCTATATAAATGCTTATTCCCTTCTCTCTCTCTTTCCCAAAGGCCAACTAAAATATTAGAATGCAATTTCACAAAATTTAAAATCTTGTACATTTTTTACATGAAGAGAGTGAAGATATCTCTACTAATGGATAAATTCAGAAGCATATTCCCTGAGCTAGGTATTGAATAAGACACTGCTCCCTTTGTATTTAGTAGTGGATTCTCTTGTTATTTACATTTTTACATATTTTTTTTTGCTCTCTAATTGATTTATTTTTCTCTTACATGTTCTGGTAGGAGAAATTATAATGGATAAGAGCTTGGATCATGAGGCATATAATTCATTTCCCTATAACAATTAAACTGAGTGGGGAAGCTAGGTGGTGCAGTGGATAGAGCACTGGCCCTGGATTCATTTTAAAGCCACTTATAATTTGTATCTTATTTTTAAGGTGGAATAAGTGGAAAGGAAGGAGACTCATGGTGGCACATGCTCTCCATGTTCAGAAAAGGAACTATGGTGTCTGAATGCAGATTTCTACCTTTGTGATTGGTTTTCCTGCTGTTATTGTTGTTTATTGTTTCTTGCATTTTTCCTTTTGTTCTGATTCTTCTCTTACAACATGACTAATGTAGAAATATTTTTAATATGATTGGAATTTTTAATTTTTTTTTATTTTTGTGGGGCAGTGGGGGTTAAGTGAATTGCCCAGGGTCACACAGCTAGTGTCAAGTGTCTGAGGCCGGATTTGAACTCAGGTCCTTCTGAATCCAGGGCCAGTGCTTTATGCACTGAGCCACCTAGCTGCCCCCAACATGATTGGAATTTATAACTTTATTAGATTGCTTGTTGGATTCAGAAGGGGAGAGAGAAGGGAGGGGTGGGAGAAAAAATTTGAAATAAAAAATATCTTTACATGTAATTGGAAAAATGTTTTAAGAAAATTAAAGTAAATTAAATTAAAATTTAATTAAAAAAGAAAAAAAGAGAGAACCCTGTATACAGTAACAGCAATATTGTTAAAAAATAAATGCGAATGGGGGCAGTTAGGTGGCACAATGGATAGATCACTGACCCTGGAGTCAGGAGGACCTGAGTTCAAATCCGACCTCAGACACTTAACACTTACTAGCAGTGTGACCCTGGGCAAATCACTTAACCCCATTTGCCTCACCAAAAAGAAACTCCCAAAAAACAAAACACAATTAAACTGAGCCCCTGGTGTCATTTTTTATAATCTCTCTCTCTCTCTCTCTCTCTCTCTCTCTCTCTCTCTCTCACACACACACACACACACACACATAAACACACATCAGCTGGGAGTTAACACAACAGCTAACATCATAAATAATTCTAATTATGCCACCACCTTTTCTTGAATTTCTTGTTTCCAGTTCACTATATGTAAGCATCCAGTTTCTTCCTTTTTCTCCTTCCTTTCCACTTATTCCACCTTAAAAATAAGATACAAATTATAAGTGGCTTTAAAATGAATTTCTTAAATTCCAGGGATGGAGTAGAGGAGGCAGCCAAGTTTTCCCAACATTAGCATACAAACAACTTTAAAATAACATCTCAAATCAAATTCTGGAATGGAGCCAACAAAAGGTTCGAGTGAACTATTTTTTGTAGCCCAAGATAACTTAGGAGTCCAGAAAGAAAGATCTATGGTATAGAGGTGGAGGCTGGCCTGGAACCTATGTGGCAGAAACATGATTGGTAGGCCTTGGAGATAGTAATATCAGCAGAAGTAGTTTGGGGAGCTCTCCAAATGGAGACCATGAGAAAATAAAAAAAAAAAAAAACTGCTCAGAAAGTCTACAGGAGACCACAGTGCTAACACACAGCACAGGACACAGTGCTGTTAGTATCTCCATTGCTCATACTCACTATTAGTTCTAGGATAGAAATGAGTACTTTTAGGCACAAGGGAGCAGAAGTCCTTAGGGGCAGTAATAGGTGATTAGGGTCTCAGAAGAGCAATAAAATGTGTGCTTGCAATTGAACATGAGCCTTCCTTGGTAAGACCCAAAGCACAGGCCAAAAGGTCAGTGACCACAACTCTTCCCAGAAAATACCCATTTGGAAGCACCAAAAACTTCCAAACCCCCAACCTAGTTCTGAAAATGACAATGTGAAAAAGTCTGAAGCTTCAAACAGTCCTCCCTTTCACACCCGAGAAACAGTAGAGCCCAAGTTTAAAATTCAAATTTAAGAAAAAGGCTAGAGAATGAGCAAGTCCAACAACAGTAACAACAAAAGACTTTCAAATATAAGCCTAAAAAGAAGCATAAAAAGGTAAAAATGAAATAAAAATTATAAAGGATTCAATAAAGTATTGACATTCCTGGATGCGAAGATACTTGTAATTCTTAAGAGTTTCATTATTAGTAATACAGAAGGACACAGGGCATGGAAGTCAGTTAACGTTTATAGAGCACTTTAAGGTTGGCAAAACATTTTATCTATTATCTCATTCAATCCTTATAGCCCTGGGAGGAAAGTGAGGCTGAGAGTGGTTAAATGATTTGCCCAGGGTTACACAGCTCAGTAAGTTCCAGAGGCGCGGTTCAAACTCAGGTCTTCTTGACCACCAAGTCCAGCATTATTCCAAGTCACCTAGCTGTTCCAAGCCAAAACATAGTAGAATTTTTTTTTTCATTTTGGCCACTATGCTTATAATGTCCAAAGCCTCTGGTCCCACCTTCATGTCATTTTGCAGAGCTGACATTTTTTGAGCTTGTAGTTTTCTAAGATCTCTACTCAACTTTCAAGCCCAATCCTCTTCCCACTGTGCCATCCTGTCACTCAGGAATTTTTTTCAAACACTGAGGAGATGAAGTAGAATAATGGACTTGGGTTCGTTCTAGTCCTGACTCAGCCACCAATTAGTTGTGTGACCTTAAGGGGAACCATTAACCCTGAACATCATCTGCTCCTTATGTACCCATGTAATGATGGGCTTAGCCTAGGTGATTCCTAAGGTCCATATGACCTCTGAACAGGGAAGAAACTTGTGGAGATTTTGCTCTTTATAATAGATGTTTAGACAAAGGAATCCATGAAAAGTCAGTAGGTTCAGAAGTGCAATTCCCTAGAAAGAGTCACATAGTCCTTTAAAGAGGAGAGCCAGCTTAAGGTATTAAGGTAGATGAGCATTTTGGAACCACTCCCCTCACTTAACTACCAGTGAAGCCTGAAATGTTTGATGGGAGAGTTGAGGACTCCTCAATACAGACTGCCATATTCCAGTGAGAAAGGGGATGCACTGGGAGAAGGGGGAAGGGAGAGGAAGTCTTAGGAAAATCATTTCACATAAAGGAG